>NW_013665799.1:116205-130743 GCF_000517525.1 Limulus polyphemus | reverse complement strand
CTCAGTTTCCATTTTCTCATGTTATATTTCTATATTCGAATTGTTTATTTCTTATGTATATACTTCTGTTGTAATTACAAATATTGTTTGTTTGTTTTGTAACTTTAGATTACTGATGATGAAATTATACAGACTTGTAGTTTGATAAATTTCTGCAAAAAAAGCTATTATAAGATGGAAAGAGTTTCTCTGGTGGGTTTAACAAACTTATTTGTATATATCAGCAAACTAAAGTTACAAAACAAACAAACAATATTTGTAATTACAACAGAAGTATATACATAAGAAATAAACAATTCGAATATAGAAATATAACATGAGAAAATGGAAACTGAGGCACAAGTGAAATAGTTAAAATAGGTTTAAATCCAGTGAAGACTGCATGTTATTTATGGATGGAAGAATAGTTTTATGTATAATGTTTCATTGATGAGAAGTTCAGTATCATGTTTGGCTGTTGAAACAATTTTAAAGTTTGAGAGAGAAATCGGATGTCCTGTTTCTGTACTGTATTGATAGATAGCAGAGTTGAGAGAGTTTTTAACCTTTCTTCTAGTTTTTATACATATGCCCATGTGTTCACATGCTTGTACTTTAAGTTGACGTTTGGTTTCTCCAATATAGGAGGCCTTACAGTCTCCACAAATGTATAAGTAGACAAGATATGAACAATAGGCAATCGGCAAATAATCTTTGTAGCAGAAAAAAAATTTTAGTGTGAAAATGGGTTTCATGATAACTTTCAGGACAATTTGGGGATAGTAAGTGTTATATAACTTTTTCAACTATTTTGAAACACGAACATATACAGAATGTTAAACTAAGGAAACTTTCTAATAACATAATTCACAACAAGATCTCCCAGGACCAAGTCATCTTCAACTACAGCAACGTCACTTCAAGTGACAATCAAAAAACTACACTTGTCAAAGAATTGAACTTCTACATACCCTCCTCAAAACTCAATTATGCCAATTATCTCTATCCCTGGGAATCCTTGTACTGGAATATAAAATCTTTACCTATTTTTTCCAAGAATACTTCTGAACAAGCACAAGAACTATTTACTACTAAGTTAAGTTAAAAACTTAGCACTCTCCACCTTCTAAACTATAACACATGCAGGATATCCTTAAGTCTGAAATCTGAAGAACTGGCAGCTATCAAGGAACTCTCCCGAAACAAAAATATCATCATCACCTGACCTGACAAAGGAAACAGAGTTATCCTCAACAAAGTTAATTATGTTAAGAAAATTCTTGACATTCTTAATGACTGCAACAAGTTCAAACTTATAAACAACGAACCACTAACCCATACTTTACAACTTGAAGGAAAAACCCAAAGATTTCTTAGAAACCTAAGGAAAAGAAATATTATTTCTGATTGTGTTTACAATAATTTATATCCCACAGGCTCCCAACCTGGAATATTACATAGTCTGCCAAAAGTTCCCAAACTCTGACGTATACATTCCGTCTTGGGCACTCAAAATTAATGTAGCTAAATTCCTTGTACCCATCTTAAAATTTTTTACAATGAATAAATTTACAGCACCTGACTCCTTCCAATTTTCCCTAGAAATCAGTCAACTCCCCCCCCCCTAAAGATCACATGATGGCTAGCTTTAATATTACTTCTCTTTTTACTAATATTCCCCTGAATGGTACCATTAATATTGCACTTTCTAATCTCTTCACTAAAAACATTCATATCAATGGATTTCCTAAGTCTGATTTCAATTCTATGCTTGAACTCTCAACCAAAGACCCTCTTTTCCTCTTTAACAATGTGCTATATGAGCAAATAGATGGCGTTGCTATGGGCTCCCACTGGGTCTTACGCCGGCCAACATTTTTCTCTGTCACCACAAACAGAACTGGGATGACAACTGTCCGTTAAGCTTTATAACCTTCTCTCTCAAATGCAGTATTACTCTCTATCTACTAAAGAGAGCCTACAAACTTACCTCATCCTATTTAGCCCTTCACAAAGAAATTACTTCCAATCAAAACATTCTCTTTCAAAATGGCTACCCTATGCATTTCTTGGAGAAAATAACTTCATCATTCCTAACTAATTTATTTGTCAAACCACCTAAGATACTCACTGTACCCAAACTTCCCTTGTACACCTGCATACCATATCTTGGAAGACAGAGCTCCCTTATCTTGAAACAGTTATATAACACTTACTATCCCCAAAGTTATCCTGAAACCCATTTTCACACTAAAAACTTTTTTCTGCTACAAAGATCGTTTGCCAACTGCCCATTGTTCATATCTTGTCTACTTATACATTTGCGAAGACTGTAAAGCCTCCTATATTGGAGAAACCAAACGTCAACTTAAAGTACATGCATGTGAACACATGCTCATATGTATAAAAACTAGAAGAAAAGTTAAAAACCCTCTCAACTCCGCTATCTATCAACACAATACAGAAACAGGACATCCAATTTCTCTCACAAACTTTAAAATTATTTCAACAGCCAAACATGGTACTGAACTTCTTATAAAAGAAACATTATACATAAAAACTCTTCTTCCATTAATAAATAACACACATTTCACTGGATTTAAACCTATTTGAACCATTTCATTTGTACCTCAGTTATCATTTTCTCCTGTTATATTTGTACATTAGATTTGTTTATATCTTATGTATATTTTCTGTTGTAATTACAAATATTGTTTGTTTTGTACCTCTTAAATTACTGATGATGGAATTATGAAGATTTGGAAACGTTTAATAAATACTTCCTGTTGTTATGTTCATGTTTTGTTTCATCATTAAGCCATGTTTTCCACAAAACAAGTCGATTAAAAGTCCTTATTTGATGAACATGCTTAAAAGCAACAAAAAAAGCATTTTGTCTCAGATTGCTTGTGTCTGATTACTATTGTTTAGCTCCAAGCAACTAACAAACATTTTTAACCCATTTATAGCTTTGTTAGAAAGTCAGTTAAATTATAATAGTTTTATGACATTCTGTTCTAGTGTCCAATATATTTTTTTGTGTTCTAAAATGCAAATTTAAAAGCTACAGGAATTTTTATTTGAATAACTAACTGAGTGAAAACATGAGAGGATTAGCTTTATGCTCTTCTGAATTCAAGTAATGTAAAGGGCATGTGCTTTGTTTGTGAAAATTAGTTAATTACCTACACTGATTTTCTGCCTTTTATGGAAGACAATGGCAATACAACAATAAAATAAAAAATAGAACAGATAACATGTTAACATTTGAAACTATGAAGATAATAGGAGAGACAATCTAGCAAAATATTTCATTCAAAGAAGAAAAAGTATTGTTCATTATATTTCACATTTTTTATACTTTTGCTATACACAGATGGTTTTCTTACAGTTAATGTTAAAGAAGGGAAAATAAGAAATAAAATACAAAGATTTATGGAAAACTTTTGGTATCCATTTAACTCTCTCAACACAGGCTCAGTCAACTTGACCAAACATGTGTCCTCTTTGTACTCATTTAAAGTCTTTATAGATTTGATACTTATAACTTTCAATATAGTGTGTATATCTTCACAAAATTTGACAGTCTTCCAATTTATATCATAAGTCTTTCACATACAAAAAATTGTATTTTTCGTAGAGTATTTTTAATAAAATAAAATAATGATTTGTCCATGGATATATTGAAAATTTGTTTGAATAGTCCGTGTGCAAAGTAATTTTCATGTTAAAATTAAAAATACTTTTCTTCATCTGAAAAATCCCAAATTTCCTTTGTATAATCCCTAAAACATTCTACATACATTTCAAACGTTTTTTTTCAGTAAAATTTTATAGTGTATCTGTTATTTTCTCTACCCTTTCTCAACATGGAATCGGTCAATTCAACCGACCTCATAACCACCAAAAAAAAATCAAAATATATCTAAATTACCCCCTTTTTTCTTTCTAGAATTACTTCAAATTGTAACATGAAACTACATTCATTTATCCTAAGTAGCTCTAAAAAATCTAAATATATCTAAATTACCCCTTTTTTCTTTCTAGAATTACTTCAAATTGTAACATGAAACTACATTCATTTATCCTAAATAGCTCTAAGTTCGTAACAGTATACATCTATTTATAATTAAATTTTATTGTTTTATTGTCCTTGGAACTGTGTCTGACTATTATCTGCACCATTACAAGTTGTAAATCACTCAGGAATTGTGCAGCGCATGTTACGCTAATGATTACATTACACATGAGCTAATACGAGCTGATCACCTGCTTGCCTCATTATATTATTATTATTTTACCTAATCTAATCTTAACTAACCTAAAAGGATCCTATTTTTACATTTTAGTTCCTTTTATTATTATACATAAATAAACATGAAAAACGAGAAATAAGATACTTAAACAATCCTCTTTTCTCTTGCTGTCGGTTGTCGAAGAGAGTTAACCCTAATTATTTTATACTAATGATAGTATTGCACTTAATAATTTTTATTTAATTAAATAATATACCAAACAATATAGACTAATAACTTGCAAAAAGTAGATAAATTCCCTTACCTCTCAAAATTTTTCTGGCTTTCTAGCTGTGCAACAAGAATTGTTACAAATGTATCCACTATTTTCATTAACTTTCTCATGAGAACGAAGTTAGTACTCCGAGTGAAATTGACATTTAACTGTTCAGAACATAACATTATACAATACTTGATAGATGAAAATCTTGACTTTCTATTGATTATAGATTATATATAATTAAATGTAAGATAGAACTATTAACAAATTCTGAAAGAGAGGATGTGACAGGTAGGTGTGGCAGGAAGGGTCTGATTTTCTATTCAATAGCTCTGTAACTAAACAAAATTGAAGACTATGAAAATTACGGTTTGTCTGAGCAATAACAATTTTATAGAGTAATTTACATTTAATTTTGTACTTTTTCAGGGAGGTGGTGGATAAAATAGAGAAGATGACATGTTAAAAGAAAATGTGTCATGTGGGTCACACTACAGGAAATTCAGGATTTTTTCTATATTACCTTGGAGAATTAAGAACTTAAAACTTACATAAAATTAAAATAGATTATTAGCTAAGATTTTATTCTATTCTAATTGGTGTAACATATACAAAAAGTAGTTTAATAAAATTGTGAATGTAAGACACTAAAACCTTGTGTCATGTGCAGTAAAGTATACCCAGGGTGATAGGGTTAAGAAGATCTAAGGGCTAAGCAAGAGAAAAGTAAAACTGTAAGTTGAAAAATATTTTTATTCTTAATATAAAAGCATCTTGCACTCAAATTGACTCAGTAAAGACAAATCTTTAGTTGAAAATACTTTATTAAAAATTCTTGTTTTCATATACAATATACTTGTAATGTTTATTAAAAGTTTGTTGAATTTCACAAAAACAAATATAGTAAATTCAAAATTATAGCAAAGATTACTATGTACTAGGGATGCACGGGTAGTAAAATTTGGCCAAATACTGGGTCTAAGTACCCGGCCTCTAAGCTTCAGCCAGGGCCAGGTGTCAACCGGGACCAGGTTCTCCCCTCGCTTCTCCCCCCCCAAAAAAAATAAACAACATGCACGAAAATTAGAAACAAAAACAAAATTTACATTTATTACATTTAACCAAATAATCACCAATAGAACATTTCAGTTTTACTTTCAACTTTCAAAATTAAATAACAAAAATGTGCACACCAGTTTGCAAAATGCCTGTATTTTTGGAATTTGTTTAAATTGTACTTGAGGAACAGTAGCATGTCAGCATTTTCAGGTAAAAGCCTTGATCTTTCATGTGTGATAATGTTACCAGCAGTGCTAAAAGCCCATTCGCTGTTTACACTGGTCAGAGGTGCAAAGAGATAATGCCTTCCTACCCTGGCCATTGTGGGAAATCAAGCTTCATTTTGACTTCTGAAAGTGAGGCCAGTGAAAGTAAACACAGAAACAGTCATGTTGACACGTTTTAGAATCATTATTCCAATTAAAGCCTAGCCACAACTTTTCAAACCCTAACCCCTATTGTTCTCAAAACCCCCACCTTCCCCAGAAATCCACTTCTCAAGCCATGCCTGTTATTAACTGCTATTGTTCTCTGAATCCCCAACTCTCAGCAGGCGGTCAGTCTTTGTTGCTTGGAACATGTTTTTTAATTAAACCAATTATTGACTGTAACTTTCAGTACCACATAATGTGCAACAAAGATTAGGGCTTAGATGCCATTTTCAATAAACTGGATTCAGCTGTTTTAAACTTTGACACTCGGCCAGGGCCGAGTATTACTGGGTAACACAATAACCGGCCAAGACCGAATATCTGGCCTGGTACACGTGCATCCCTACTATGTACAGCTTCACAGATATGGGATCAGTAGAATGGACTCAAACCCTGTTGACATAAGGTTAACCACTAAAATATAAAATAATTAAAAACTAAAACTAAAAAATAAGTTAAATCTATCAATGTTTTATTAAGTATATTCTATTTAAATAAACAATAAGTTAAAAATGATATTGTTCTAGTTAGTTAAAAATATAGCATTTTTGTAATAATAATAATAAAAAATAAAAAAGTTTTGATAAGTACATAAAATTCTTTACTTCTACCAGTAAGGTTAATGTTAATATTTTCCTTCCCTCAAAATATATTTCACAAAGATACTCACCTATTCACAACAAAGAGCTATTACCTCTCACCACTGCTAATAAGATTTTTACACATGCCAAAGCCTTGAACAAAGCTCTCATCTTGATACGTATCAATACGTATTGAACCACCCTGTGATGTAATCACCATTGGACTATAGCCCTCCACCTATAGAAAGGTGACACATTCTCCATGCTCAGTATTCCTCATAAGCACTGGCATTTCAACAAAAGCTCATTCTTAACAAGGCAAAATAAAAATACCAAAGTGGGGAGGATGGGTAGAAGGTTATGCAGAGAGGTATCTATCTGAAATACATGAAATAAATGCTAACTTCCAAAAAAAGTTTTACCCACTTCTATGCACAATAAAGAGCTAGAATCCCAAATGATGGAGGGCCTGTGCAGATAATGAAATTACAAAGATGGAGCAAGATCCTTTCTGAAAATAAAACATCAGAAGGGGAAAATCCCATAAAGTGTGTTACCCACAAGGAGTGGCAGGGGGGAAATAAAAAAAGTGGTACAACAAATAATATTTTCAAAATAATCTTTTGCTAGGTACTATTGTTGCATAGGTGTGCAGAATGTAAGATTGCTCTACCAGTCATTACATCACAGGTGGTAAGCTGAATGTGGGTGTGTAGTATTGATAGACCAATAAGTCAGGCCATTCTATACTGGAGAAATACTTAAGTAAGACACTTGCCAAAATAATCAGATGCAGGGAGAAATATCCCAGACCTGCATTCCAAAGATAACACAAGACCCATACAGCTGGTCTAACTATCAGGAATGGCCTGGTTCATAATTTAGTAAGGAGGCCTGTATTACCCTTCCAGTTAACATCCCATCCCTACTTTCCACCAAGAAGTGAATATACTCAGTGTCATATCAATGGGATTACACTGACCTAAAGGGGAACTCTAACTATCAATCTCCTCAGTGGATTGAGGCTGGGGAGGTAAGGGTTCTTCCTTAAATCTCTAGAAGAAAATGGGAAGGAGGAATACACATGGGGGAGAGGCTGAAAAGGAGTTTGGACAGAGCAGGAAACATCACATCTGCAGAAAGTCCTACAGTGATAGACTTTGCAATAAATTACCACAACTAAGGATCTGAGGTGCTAGCCAGATGTTAGGGCAAGCAACTGATGTTGCCATTTCTTTTTTGTTTTGTTTTTTCTCATGTGAGGTACAACCTAGGAAATAAATAGAAATTATCAGGGAAGTCTCCTGGAAAACCCCATCTCAACAGCATTCACAAATAAGAACAGATGGGCATTATGTTTTCTGTCCCCCCTCCTCACCTTCAGTATGTGAAAGAGAAGTATTCCCAGAGAGGTCCCAGAGAGCATCATCTGCCACTTGGTGGGTTCTATCATCTCTAGTATATATACATTGAGATATGAAAATAATGGCAATATGGGAGTTGTAATACAACACAGTAAACAAAATAGTTAACTATCACCTTGATGGTGTCTTTAGAAAAGACTGGAAAATGACAAAGGGAGACAAAAACTTTATATGGTTTAAATAATGTGACACTAATGTGTTGGGTCATCCATATTCCTACCTGCTATTTCATAAAGGGGTTGCTGATAGCTCAAGATAAGAGAAGCAGACAAATGACAAATTTGATGGGAGGTGACATGAAAAATAAGAAAAGTGTCATCACCCATAGAAAAATGAACTAGTCAGATATGGTATATGACCCAATCAGTCAGAGAGAAATATGATAGGTTACTAAAAGAAGAAGATTCCCATGGCAAGATACCAAGCAGTACAAGTGAGATGACAATGAACAACCCCTACGGAACAAAGGAGACAATGAGTTGGGGTGATCACACAGGGAAGAAAGGTGGATTAGAAAAAACAATCAATCACCTTCCCAAACAGCCCAAGTTTAGGAAAGGAAGGAATGGTCAGGAAAGAAATTAATCTGTGGTAAATAGTGTGGGATGCATCCAAGGCAAAAGAGTAGAAGTGACAGCTACTGCAAGTAAAAAGGAAAAGAAAATAATGTCTGAAGCATATAAGAAAAATATTGAACCACCCTAGACACAAGCTTCTTCTGCCAGAGCTGTAAAGTCTGTGATTGAAGACCAAAAGAGTGAAAGATAGGCATTGAGAGAAGTTAGAAAGGCAACAATGATAGGATTTCAATATTGGTAGCAAATCTGCTGAAAATACCAGAGGATGGAGAGACCACTTTGTAGGACGGATGCAGTCTAGGTGTGATAGTCAATCCACTACTAGGGTCAAAGCTACCAAGACCTGAAAGTCCAACAAACAAAAATGATGGTTGTGGGCCTAAAAACAATCTAGAGCAAGAAAAACAGATGTCATGAAAGCAAATGCCTCCCTGTTGATGAATGGATCACAATAAGAAGACCAGAAAGATGAGACAGAATATGGTGGCAAGCTTGCTGAGCAGCCAACATATTCAGGATGCCAGAGGTATAGAGAAGTTGCTCCTTTAGAGACGACACTCCATAAATCAGTCACTTGTCCAGAATTGCAACCAACCTGACTAGAGGCATTGGTTGCGAGGTAGTGTTTGCAGGTTTGGCATCAAGCACAAAACTCAACAAAGCGCCACCTAAGCTGTGCTCACCACAGTTATGAAAATCTACACTAGTGAGCATTATAAGCCCTCAGACTTATCACTGAGCGCTGAGTTACTCCAAACAGATGCAAGTCAATATATCCAGGATTGTGTGGGATTGAGTGAGCCACAATGACAGTGAGAGGTGAAAAGAAGTCAGTGGATCTCTTGATATACCATCATTGATTGACCAGATTCCACTGAAGAGAGGAACAAAGGACTTAAGAGAAGAGAGAGAGAATTTCCAAAAGTACCAAATGTTTTTGTGCAGGAATGTAAGAGACAAGAAAATCTTGGTCTCAGAAGCTTCATGTCTCAAAGATGTAGAGGAGTAGACTAAGCCTGCCCTGCATACAAATTGAGAAAGAACCCCCTAGTGAATGAGATATAGGGTGGGAGGGGGATCAAGGGGTTTGCAACAGTGAAAACCACATTGACTGGGGCAAGTAGAGGCTAAACATCCAGACAACAGTGGAACAGCAAGCTTCAGTAATGTAATTTCTGAGTTCACCCAACAAAATGAAAAATAATACAGTCTTAACCAACTTGAAGACTGCTGTGAATCCAATGTTCAGCCATTATGGACACACTGAAGGAGGAGAAAGAAAGATAGACAACTGGGATGAGGATAAAGCATCTGAGCCCTCAATCCGTGTCCTCCATAATCTGGGAGAGCATGCAATGCATAGTGAAAAAATTGACCATTTTGAACTAAGGAAAGACTAAAGTTTGTTCAAATGGGTCAGATCTATGAAAGTATGCTGAACTCCATTATTTGTGGGATCAACAAAAATACAGAAGTAAAACCCCAATGTGGGGCAGGAATTGTTGTATGGCATTCCAATCAGATGAGATTAAAAGTGGAAAGGCAGGGGAAAAAAACCCATGAGGAAGCACCTGAGTAATACATTAGACTGCAGAAAGGGAATTCCATGGGTGTAAAAAATGAAAAAGCAGAGCTCTCATTATACAAGAGCAAAAGAACAGCTCTAGAAACAAGTCACCTCATATACCCAAGAATGCCAGCCCTCACATAATAGGATATTGGGTAGTAGGAACAGGACGAGAGGCAACTCCAAAAGTCTAAAGACAAAACCAACTTTTTTAGAAATAAAAATCAGCATGGTATGACAACGGTGTCTAGACCTAGATCACTGAACTAATGATGATATTGAAAAATGATTAACA
This sequence comes from Limulus polyphemus, assembly GCF_000517525.1. Taxonomy (NCBI): domain Eukaryota; kingdom Metazoa; phylum Arthropoda; class Merostomata; order Xiphosura; family Limulidae; genus Limulus; species Limulus polyphemus. The sequence continues at coordinate 120,314 of NW_013665799.1, read as the reverse complement.
ATATTCATATGTTGCAATAAAAAAACAAAAGGGAGAAATAATAGTGTCCAAAAAACCTTTTCACATACAATAGGACACTCATCCCAAAATTACAAATTTAATTTCGTGCCAAATTTCTAACTCAAATGTTTAAAATTTGCTATCCTTTTGTTTCATAATCAAGTAAATTAACAAAAGAAAAACTACACAACAAATGGTAACAAAAGTTAATTCCTAATAAAATAAAACATCTGAACAAAGTAGTGCTAAAAAAAGAATAAGTTTTTGTTTAAATACAAGTTTTCACAGAAATGTTGGTGTTTGAGGATGTGTTCCATTCCTATTGGTGGATGGCTGTAGTCTAATGATGATGTTGGTACATGTAGAGGTGGGGCTTCATTCAAGGCTTGTGACATGTGTAAAAATCTTTATAGCAGTGGCCCAAAGTAACAGCTCTTTGCTGTGCAGAGAGGTGAGCCAAAATTTCTGAAACTTCTGATGTAGAAGTTGAAATTATTCACATTCTATTTTGCATGAAAATTTTTTTACTTTAATAAACATTTTTTGAGTATCAATAAAAAAATAGCAAAACAAAAACAACTGATATATGTAAAAACTTATGATAAACTCACCTTTTCTTTGCTGTACTGAAATTCAATATCTAAATGACGTTCTTCCATTCGTGATCTTCCAAAAACTGGCAACAAGGACTTGGAATGCCCACATTTATCCCCCACAATATCAGGCACATGAATGTTTTCAATGAAGTCTGATGGAAGACTAGGCAGTGCTGTGCGGATAAGATCTATTGCTCCTTTCACTCCACGAACCAGCATCTGGTAAAAATAAAAATAAGATTTCCTCAAAGGAAGTTACTACCAAAAATTTATTAGCTTTTTTTAATTTCACAATAATATTTCAAACGAATTTCAAACCATTAAAATTGCACTGGAGTTGCTCATTATCTGTTACACATATATTTAACAAGAAAGCTATTTAGCAATTCTACCTGATGCTCAGAAAATTTGCTTTTTGGCTACTATGTCCCCCTTCATATTTCTACTCCAGTCTATGAAAAATGCATGTATGTAACCCAGTAATTTACATGTATGTCTAATGAAAAACAAAACAGAAAATTTATCAATTTAAAGAAATATTAAATATTTTACTACCATTGTCAATGAAAAGGAAATGATAAAACACTTGAATTAAAATTTTCTTTGGTGCAAGGCAAACAACACAGAAAAATAATGATAAAAGTTATAATTTTCTTACACTGAAAATGTATGTCCAATAGGTACTTAACTCCTCTCACATAAATAGTTATTGACCGATTCCAATGTGTGTCTCATACAAGTCATCATGCGTCAACCCTCCACCAATAAGAGTGCAACACTTACTGAACTATCACTTTGAATTTTGTTAGAGGATGGAAGAACCAGTCAGAAATACATTTTCAGTGGAGGAAAATTATAACTTCCGATACGGTACATTACCTCTTCTCAAATAAATAGCTAGAATCCCACACTGAATAGGTGGAGGGTCCAGTACGAGGGAAAGAAAGACGCATCCTTCGAAAGTGACCTAAGGACACTCCATAAGATGAGACAGTCAGATCCTAAGATCTGATGTTGGGAACTGCATCACTTCTGAACCAGGTATACTCTTCGCCCATTGTAGAAAGATGTCGCATATATCACTGGAAAACAGAGGAGCACATCCAACTGAGAGAGAACCATGGCTGGAAAGTGATCCGAACTATGCAATATTTATGAAACTCAATTCCAGAAATTATAGAAGTGGGTAAAATTAAAAGGATGTACTCCTAGGTGTACAGTGGCTAGGGCACGATGGACCGTGCATGGCAAGTCAACTACATCCAAATCCTTTGCCGCTGGGAATCAATATCCACACGGGGGTAGGATAAGGATCATACCATCAGTATGTCCACTACAACCCAAAACATGGCCACTGGGTACTAACATCCATACGGGGATAGGAAAAAGAATCATACCACCAGCAAGTTGACTACAATCCAAAACCCAGACCACTTGGAACCAACATCCCTGTAGGGGTAGGAAAGAGGATCATACCGGTGGCAAGTCAACTACAATCCAAAACCCGACCATCTGGCAGGGGTAGGAAAGAGGTTCATACCATTTTAACTTCAAATTTATGGGACCAGAGGGAATCTAGTACCCACCAACTCATAAATGGGGCACATGTGAATATGATAAATCGATAGCTCAATCAAGGAACCCGACATCTGGTATCAAAAAGATGTCTACATAATGTAAATCATCTACCTGAAAAGTGAAATTCCCCGGAACCACCCCAAGAGCATTAACATCCTTGGAATAAGGAACATGGAAGTGCAGTGGAAGGGAAAGAACCATAACAATCTACAATTACCTCTACCATGATCCACAACACTTATGGAATATAAATGAGAGAGGAATATAGACATCTGTAATACATATGTGAGAACTTACGTTGATTGATTCTACTCTAAATCCAAAACCTGGCTACTAGGAACCGACATCCACGTGGGGGTAGGATAAGAGATCCCAATCAAAGAGGTGAACTGCAATTTTTATGTCTCACTCTCATTTATTTTTATGTTTCATACTGGAGGATATCTACACCAGCAGAACACCACTGCCCTACTGTCAACTCATTTTATAATTTTTCTATATTCAGAGGATGCCTCCAAGTCCACCACCCCAAGTGGCTTGGAACTGGAAAGTGGTAAGGACTCTCAAACTCCACTAGAGGAAAAGGGGAGGGGGTAAAATGAGATGGAGAATTCAGAGGAACAACAATGTCCTGAGACAGTAGATCTGCAGGATTGGGAAAACTGAAAGGTGTGGGATAGGACTGCCCAAAAACCCGAGACCAAGGAGACAGAAGACCCCTGATTCAAATGTCAAGAGAGGAAATCCACATGATGAAGAACAGTGGGTTGAAACCAACGGATAGAAAAATTCCATTTGCATTGAGAAACTTCCATGTAGGAAGGGCAAATGAAACAAGCCAGAAAAGAGGCTAACCATAAGGAGAAGATGGTTGTTGTTGTTTGGTTATTCATGCCACAAAGCAACGAGGTTATCTGTGCCAAACAACCAGTAAAAACAGTGAAAGTAAATTAAAGTAAAATGTAAAAATACAATGAGTTAAAACCGATATATATCGATATAAGATATATATATACAATTAAAAAGACCTATAGTGCATAAAAAATTAAAAATACAATCTAATCGGACAGTGTCACCATTACCAATGACACTGTCCAACGTCAGAAGTAAACTCTTAGAAAATATGTGTTTAAAATAATGCCGCCGCTCACGATCGTAACTACGGCAGGACAGTAATATGTGGGCTACTGTGACTTAAGTGTCACAATGGCTACACATCGGTGGATCAATACCTGATAAAAGAAAACGATGGGTTAAAAAACTGTGACCAATGCATAGCCTTGCCAGGACTACTTCCTCCTTCCAGTCCTTACGGAATCAAGACAGCCAAAGACCAACAGTAGGCTTGATCTGGAAAAGCTTGTTATGACATTGCTCACCCCAAGTCGAATGGCATCTGGCGCGAAGCCGTGCCTTAAACACAGGACCGCAGTCCATGTATGGGACAGGCATGGACGTGATGGCACCAGAGCAGACGGACTTAGCTGCGGTGTCAGCAAGCTCATTCCTGTGAATACCGACGTGGCGAGGGATCCAGAAAAACTGGATGGAAACAGAAGATAGAGAAAAGTGGGCCAATCGGTGTTGAATATCGACAAGAACAGGGCGAGAACTAACGTTAAGTGATTCCAGGGCCAGTAGAGAGCTAAGAGAATCAGTGTAAATAGTACAATTACTGTACTGCATAGCTTCTACATGATCCAGGGCAAGAGAAATAGCATACAACTTGGCAGTGAACACAGAAACTGTAGAGAGGATCCTGTGAGCAACTACCGAGCCACAGCACACCATGAAAGAACCTACCGAGTCATCCAATTTCAAACCATCCGTGCGAATAGGAAGAGAAAAATGGCTCGAAAGATGCTCAGTAAAAAGAAGATGATACTTCCAAATCGGGAGTATCTGCCTTCCTCAGATGACTCAGAGAAAGGTCAC
>NW_013665799.1:112809-115459 GCF_000517525.1 Limulus polyphemus | reverse complement strand
GGGGGTGATAATAGGGGTCTGCAATGTCTACAAATGCCAGACAATTTTCAGCCAGTTGCACCTGGATACGAAGGCCAAAGGAAGGAATAGCAAATCGTCTGTTCCGAAAAAGCATGGCACATCGTGGGAGAAAGACACAATCCCAGGTGGGATGCCATGGTAAGGATCGAAGCTTGGCAGCATATTGTAAAGAAAGTTGCAAATGACGGAGGTGAAGAGAAGGTTCGTGGGACTCAGTGTACAAACTCTGGACTGGATAAGTGCAAAAAGCCCCAGTACAAAGCCGAAGACCCATATAGTGAATGGTGTCCAGCATCTTCAAGGCCAAGGTCCTGGCGGAACCATAGACCAAAGACCCATAGTCCAGTTTGGATCGAATCAGTGCACGATAGATCCTAAGCATAGAACATCGATCTGCACCCCAAGAGGTGGAAGAGAGAACATGGAGAATGTTCAAAGCCCTTGCACACTTGACACGTAAAAGCTTGATGTGCGGAATGAAGCTAAGCTTACAGTCAAAGATAAGCCCCAAGAATTTTGCCTCAGGGACCACACGAATAACTACATTGCCGAGACAGAGCTCAGGATCGGGTTGGAGACCCCCGTTGGCGGCAAAAATGCATGCAAACGGTTTGGAGAAAGAAAATTTAAAACCGTTTGCAGTGGCCCATGTCAACAACCGATTGAGGGCAGTCTGAAGCTGCCGCTCAATAAATCTCATGTTCGATGACTGACACGAGATGTGGAAGTCATCAACATAAAGCCCATTTGCAACAGTCGGAGGAAGATTGTTAGTGATAGCATTAATCTTAACATTAAAAAGTGTGACACTCAAGACACAGCCCTGAGGGACTCCAAGTTCCTGTGGAAAGGAACAGGAAAGAGTTGTACCCACACGGACTTGGAATCACCTGTTCAGTAAAAAGTTTTGAATAAAAATGGGTAAATGGCCACACAATACATAGGAGTGGAGGTCCTGCAAAATTCCATACCTCCATGTGGTGTCATAAGCCTTCTCGAGATCGAAGAACACAGAAACAAGGTGTTCTCTCTTGAGAAAGGCTTCCCTGATCGACGTTTCAAGTCCAAGCAGATGGTCCATGGTGGAGCGCTGTCAACGGAACCCACACTGGGTGGATGAGAAGAGTGCGTTCGATTCGAAGAATCAAACAAGATGAGCATTAACCATCCTCTCTAGGACCTTACAAAGACAACTAGTCAAAGCAATGGGATGATAATTTGAAGGAATCTTGGGATCCTTCCCAGGTTTAGAGAAAGGTAAGACAATAGCCTGATGCTAAGAATCAGGAAAAATGTGCTCCTGCCAGATCCGGTTAAAATTAAGAAGAAGAATAGCAAGAGAGGCAGGAGAGAGATGGCGCAACATCTGATAATGTACATCGTCAGGTCCGACCGATGTACTACCAGACCAATGAAGAGCAAGTTTGAGTTCCACCAGTGTAAAGAAGCAATTATAATCATAGAGGCAATCAGCCCGAAATGGAAAGAGGCAAGCGCTCTGCCCGAGACTTGATAGCCAAGAAGGCAGGGGAAGAAACAGAAATGCTAGAAGCACGAGAAAAGCTGTCGCCAAAAGCATCAGCAATGCTCTGGACATCAACAACTTCCTGGCCACTGGAGAGCAAGATGGAAAGGGGATGGGAAGCATACCTCCCAGAAACTTCCCGAATCTTGGAACTGGTGGTAGAAGTGATGCTAGTAGTGAATTTAATCCAAGATTCCTTTTGGCACTGACGTTGAACCTGCTGAGCATGGGCACGGGCCCATTGATAAACAATGCGGACAGAAAGAGAGGGATATCGTCGGAAGGTATCCCAGGCCTGTTTTTGAGCCTTCCATGCCCTCTGACAGGCAGGACTCCACCATGGACGAGGATACCGTGGAAAGCGTGTCAAGGTCTTAGGAATAAAACGAGGTGCCGCCTGGACAATACAGTCAGTTACTGCAACCACACAGTCGTCTATTGATGGCAGACAGACGAAGGCAGAATCAAGTTCAGAGAGAGAGGTGAAAGATGGTCAGTTAGCCTGGTCCATCTTCCACCGTGGCACTCGGGTCGGGTGGCATCAACCATGGCCAACCTCCCTCATAATGATAGGAAAATTATAACTGCCCCGTGGGTCACAGTCAACCATCCAAGAAAAGAGAGTGAAAAGTGAAGGGGGAGCAAATCGAGAGATCAATGGCAGTAAAAGACTGACTAAGTGCATGAAAATAAATATATGTACCAGTATTGAAGAGAGAAAGGTTGTGATCCGAGAGCATACGCTCAATGGAACAACCCCTCCCGTCAATATCAGCACCACCCCTCAGGGTTTGTGTCCATTAAAGTCTCCCAGAAGTAAAAAGGGAGATGGCAACTGGTCAACGAGAGCATCAAGGTCCAATTGATCATAAGTCTCCCCAGGAGACAGGTAGAGAGAACAAACAGTGATGGTACAATCCAAGAAAACACGGATGGCTGTGGCCTCCAAGGGTGTATCGAGGGACACAGATAAGAAGGGCACATGCTGGTCGACCAGCAGTGCCACCCCTCCATGCACCCACCCATCACACAACCTGTCATTCCAATACAGAGAAAATTGCTGAAAGGTGACTGTATCGGCAGGTTTCAGGAATGTTTCCTGCA
>NW_013665799.1:92295-111820 GCF_000517525.1 Limulus polyphemus | reverse complement strand
ACCACTCAACCATCAGGATCGTCGCCTCCCCTTTATGGGTTGCCATGCACAGCAAACACGTGGGTGGATGTTTAGATCCCAAAGAAAGTAACTGAAAATACAGAACCTTCCCTGGGAGGTCCCCTCACCACGTACAGGAATCCACGTCGAGGGGAGAAGATGGATCCCCTCGCCAATGACTAGAGGAAAACCAAGTGTGAAGATGGAGAACAGGAATATCTGGATGTAACACCGATGTAACTGAGGGTGGTGAAGAAGAGACAGGGGAAAAGGTAATGGAGGAAGAAGTTGGAGCTGGAGGAGCTGTGGAAACCACAGCTGAGATGGCCAGGAAAGAGCTATCAGAAGGACTGAACCTGGAGTGTCAAAGATGAATGAAATCACTTGGAGAAGAAGGAGAATGGGAGGATAGATAAATGCATTGGTCTAATCCTGGTTGAAAACATAGATAGCCAGAACAAGAAGATGAGGAACCAGAGTCCAAAACAAAGGTAATTTGTGGTTAAGGGATGTAGCAAAAGCCTCAATGTGAGGAGTACCCCTCTGAAGTCAAAGCCCCTGGAAAACAAAAGGATCAAGAGACCACTCCATCAGATAAATGTTGTCAGGACAGGAAAACCGATCCACAACAAGAGCAAAAGCACCCAGAACATGACATGCAATAATAGAAATATCTTGTATGTGAGACCTAAAAAAAAAAAGAGCCAATGTGTGAATACAGAGGGATTGAGAATGGGTGGTGCCCTGGTGATTGAGATAAGCAACCACTGAAGAAAAGTCAAAACGAATCATTACCAGACAATTTCTGGCCAGATGGAGAAAATGAACCAAAACATGACCTACAGAAAGAAGCACCAGGGCATTGATACAATAAGACCTCTTGGCCTCAGACCAAAAACCCGAATCTTCTAACTGATCAACACATGCCTCCCCCCCCACCACCACCATCATTCCCGAAGGGATATGGCCATGAAATGTGGAAAACTGAATGAGGAGGAAGCAAGACACCCACTGACATGCGAGTCATACCTAATCACCAACACTGATCGACAACAAGAGTAGAAGGAAGGGTAATGAGAACTGACAAAGGACCCCTGCGAAATTCCACTGGTCATGAAAATCCCATGAAACAGCCCACATATTAGTTTGACCAGAGGGGATAAGGCTTCCATGGAAGATCACATCCCCAAAGCAATAGAATTTTGCAAGCTGTAATCAAACTGAAAACCCATCAAATGAAGTTGAAAATGAGAAGGGTGGGCCCAACTGAGATGTGTGTAGAAAAAGAAAAACACTGAAAATGACAAGATATTGGATAGATTGCAGTAAGGACTTCTCCAACTTAATTAACAGCCCATTATAGCCACTTCTAGGAGCAGCTGATAAGGGTAATAGACAGACTCCTGTTCGCAAAGAGTGTTCAGTAGCCAGTTGACCAAAGATAGAGGAAAGCACTTCTCAAGAGCATATAAGTGCTCTGAATTCCAAAGTCATTGGGAAAGAAAAGTGTACCAGGTACAAAGGAGGAGGAGAAAGAAATAGTAGGACAAGTCCCTCTGATAAAACCCGAAGAACCCATGAAACTGAACTGAAAGATTGCCAAAGGGTAACAATATAATATAGTCAAGCACCCACTGGACCAGAACCCTCTGGTTAGTCTCCAGTACTGTTGGCAACATGCTCATCAACATTAAATGAAATGATGAGATGAGAAAGCACTGGAAAGGAGACATGGACAAGTACATAAGAACCAGGATGGGAAAGCAATACAGGCATGTGGTAACTCCAACTGCAACAAACGTGCTACCAAAGAGGAAAGGGTCAAGTGTTGACACATAGATTACACACGAGATTCCAGTCTCAGATACGTGATCGAAAACGTATCACCAAAGAAAAAATACAGTAATCCTGAAAATAAAGGTGCAGCAAATGTACCCAAGACAAGGTCACATCATGACCCAGAAAATCCCAATTATAGTGAAACCACGTGTGCAAAGCAAGAGCCGAAAATGACAAACAAGCCAACATGGAGGTAATAAGGAATCACAGAAAAATGGAAATTAGATAAAACATAACATACCTGTGAAATCATACTTGAAAAGTGTCATAATTGGCCTATCTGATTCTGCACGAGAAGTAGGGGAAAACACAACAAAATCCAGTGGTGTAAAAAGGCTATCAAGTCTTCATCAGCCCGAAAAGGTACGGCTTTGTCAAGAGGATTAGTGGGGCAAGTTCAGGAAAAGAAGGTTGACCTGTATAATGATCAATCTCGCAATGGATAATAGCAGAAAAATCCAACAACAGGTCTCCCCCACCTACAGCCTGTGAAAATAGTGCTAGAGGTACAACACCTAAAGTGGAAACATGAACCTTAGAATTCCTTGTAGAAATATGTAAATCAAACAAAAGTGTTTGATGTAAAATATGCGTGTCAGAAAAAATGTCTGAACACGAGTACTACCAAACGAGAAGTGGTAGTTCTGTAGAATTGAACAAAGGGAGTTAAATGCGTCATGAGAGTAAGTTGCACTCTTATTGGTTGAGGGTTGACGCATAATGATTTGCACAATAGAATCAGTCAATTCAAATGGAGGGGAGATAGAAGGCTTGTGGCATACATAATAATTTTTTTTGGATATAGAGGAGAACACTGAACGAGAATAGCTATTTATGTGAGAGGAGGTAATGTGCCATATCGAAATTGCCATTTAACAGTTCTTGTGAAGTTAGCTTGCTAGATTTCTGACAAGGGCATAGTTTAGTTAAAAGCATTACAACATAAATTTTTTCTCAGATTTATCCAACACTATTTAAATGGGGGAAAAAATGCCTTGCCTTCTTTCAGAATATCTAAAACTCAAATAAAAATATCCAAAGTCTAAATGTAAAGTTGTAAAATTCAATTATAAATTGTAACTTTCATTTCCACTTCAATTATTGAAATATAATGCAAACTTTTTGTTTGTAAGCAGTGAAGAATTTTTCCTACCTTATCAATCCTTGGAACACCAACTTCATTAGTTTTTCTTACATATGCAATGCTGGCATCACCACCATATGCAAAAAACTCTCTCATCTCAGGAGAGTTGACAACGACTTCTCTACTGCACAACTTTTCAAGATAAGATTGAAGAAACACTCGACGTTCCTCAATGTTCTTTTTGTCCAATGCAGAAAATGGAGTCATTAACCACTTACTTGGTCCTTTGATGCCTTGAAGATCACAAACAGATGGTATAAAAAAAAGAGGTGATAAATGAATCAAAATAATTTGGTAAGATGAGTAAAATAAGAAAAACTGTTACTCACGAATGATCTATAAATATTGTGAAATAACAAAAAACAAGTCCTTCATATTTTGATTTTCATCATATGATACAATTCAAACACATTCAAACTTTCATATTTTCAGAATTAAAATAAATTTCAAACAGGTACAAATGGCCAAAATGTGGTTTCCATCATGACTGAAACATAAAAGTCTAAATTATAGCAGGAAAGCAAAGCTTATGTGGAAGGTGGGAAAAGTGGAATATTATGGGTGACACATGCTCTGCAGTGTGTCAAAGATGTTCAGAACTCTGAGATAAATGGTTGTTGGCAGCAGAGAGTAAACTCAATAAGGAAAGACTTAATTTTTCAGAGGTACATATACATGAATTGCATCACATATTTTGTAGAAAAATTACAAAGTATGTGAACAGTCTAATGTTTAATGTATCATAGAAGTATACTACTTAACACTGATAAAACTGTTAGGTTGCTTGACAATCTACAGTTGTTTATGCAGTGGTCTGTAACAGATGTGTAGTTTCTACTATTATATGAAAAAATATTATGTCTATGAATGTACTTCACTTTTCACTTTTTGTTGTTGATAAATAGAACTGCCTTCGATTAGCTTCTCAAGCAATGAAGTTTTTTAAAGATATATATATATATATAATATCCAAATGTCTGTCTGTCACTCTCTGTATATCCTGAACAGCTAATCATAGAAAAAAATTATTAGAAACAAAAAATGATTTTTTTTTTCACAAAAAAACAAGTGATTGAAAGAAATATTTTGAAGATATGAGCATGGAGAGAAATAATGCATAGAGAGAAATGTGTTTGAGTATATGTATTATTGTTCAGTTCTATATATTCCTTTTTTCCATATTGGTATTTTATTGTACTACATCAAAAAAATTGATTTGAATTGAATATCTTCTCTTCGACACTTTCTATAGAAATAACAACTGCTAAAAAGCACACACTTTGGTAGTGATCTTTTCTTGGACTCAGTAAAGTGACATGAAACAGCGGCATCTAGCAAAAAGATTCACTGCAGCTACTTAGCGAACCTGAGTGTTCTATTGTGCTGGATGCACCCATTGCATCGAAACCCAAACATTTTGCCAATATATTGCAGTTTCTTTTGCAATTTTCCATATTCAAATAACACATCAAATGAGAAAAAGACTGTTGTAAATGGCCCACTGGATAATTGTATGCATATGCACTCTGATCAAAGGGTTGACTGCACATTTTATATTTATTCATCACTATTTTTAGGAAAATTACCATTGAACTGTTTCAACGGGCATATGCTAGTTCTCACACAAAAACCTAACTTTATAAAATTACCTTTTTTTCATAGTTTTTATTTTGTTTCTGTTACAGTTCTACAAAAAAAAAACTTAATGCTGTGAGAAATATCAATGTGCAGTGTGATGAGTCAGAGCAGTTACCAAGACAAAAGTTGTAGCAGCCACATATAAAATGCTCTAACATTTTTACCAAATAAATCTGTAGTGTATTTCTAGATAGTGATATCAGAGCAAATAATGCTGGCCTCACAACTCCAGTAAAGTGAAGAGTCAACCCAGTTACAATAAAGGCATGGTACCCCATTGGTGATCCATGAGAACAGTGTGAAACCAAGCAGTCTGTGGGCCTAATTCAAAGAGGCTCTTTTAAAACCTAATACTTAATGCACCACAGGGTGAAAAGTAAAGTACTGAATCTACAAAATCAGTCAATCAAACAAATAGTTGATACATCTGCCTCGACAGGTTGATCTGGAATATATGTTGAATAACCATATCTGAGCCAACACTAAAAATGAATTTCATATAAAAAGGTATACACTGGGACCAAAACTTGTCTTTTTTGATAAAATCATCCCAACATCATTGCAATCAAATTAAAAATTAAAACCCAAAAATAAGTGAAAACAAGTCAAACTTACATCTATTCTCAAAGCTAGACAGGCAAAGAAAAAAAAATTTCAATTGAACAAAATATTAAATGTTAGTTTACATGATTCAGGCACAAAATTTCCCCAGAGGCTGCTGTTGCTCCAAACAGAAATCCACATCTAAAGAAAGTACTGTATAGATCAAGTATTAATTAATGAAGTTAATGTATGAATCATTCATGGCATGTATAAGTAGTGAAGGGCAATATGACATGATTATGATGATGTATGGAAGTTTTTTCTTAGTATACAGAAACTGTTGATGACTCATAAAGGTAGGTACACAATAAAGAATAAAATAAATAGTAGTACTTACCAAAATGAATATTAGCAAAGACAACTCTAGATCACCACAAGCTGGAAAAGTTGAAATCCCTTTTGATGAAGTTGTGTGAATGTGATGCAAATAATGACTGATGAATATGAGGAGACTTTTACCTACCAGCCTGAAGAATGTTATCCACAGAAACCCAACCAACCACAGCAAAGATTGCTCTGCCCAAGACTTGATGGCCAAGAAAACAGGGGAAGAAACAGAAGTGCTAGATGCACAAGAAAAGCTGTCGCCAAAAGTATCGGCAATGCTCCGGACATCAGCAACTTCCTGGTCATTGGAGAGCACGAGGGAATGGGGATGGGAAGCATACCTCCCAGTGACCTTCCGAATCTTGACCCATATGATTTTGGAACTGGTGGTAGAAGAGATACTAGTAATTAACTTAACCCAAGATTCCTTTTGGCTTTAACATCAAACCTGCCGAGCATGGGTACATGCCCGCTGATAAACTATGCAGTTAGAAAGAGATAGATACCCTCAGAAGGTATCCCAAGCTTGTTTTTGAGCCTTCCATGCCTCCTGGCAGGCAGGACTCCACCATGGATGAGGATACCATGTCAAGGTCTTAGGAATAGAGTGAGAAGCTGCCTGGACAATACAGTCAGTCACTGCTACCAAGCAGTCATCTATTGATGGCAGACAGATAACAGCAGGATCAAGTTCTCCAATCTCCTTCAAAACGATAGGAAAATGATCACTGCCCCATGGATCACCATCAACCCTCCAAGAAAAGCAGTAGAAAAGTGAAGGGGAACAGACTGATAGATCAATGGCAGTAAACGACTGACTAGGTGCATGAAAATAAGTATACGAACCAGTATTGAAGAGAGAAAGGTTGTGATCTGAGAACATATGCTCTATGGAATAGCCCCTCCCATCAATATCAGCACCACCCCAGAGGGGTTTATGTCCATTAAAGTCTCCCAGGATTAAATATGGAGAAAGCATCAAGGTCTGATTGATCATAAGTCTCTCCTGGATTCAGGTAGAGAGAACAAACAGTGATGTATGACCCAAGGAAACACAGATAGCTACGGTCTCCAAGGGTGTATCAAGTGACACAGACAAGGTGGGCGGTCGACCAGCAGTGCCAGCCCTCCATGTTCTCAACCTGTCATTTTGGTATTAAGAAAACTGCTGAAAGATGACTGTATTGGCAGGTTTCAGGAATGTTTCCTGTAAGGAAAGACAAACAGGATGACAGGAATCAATCAAGGCTTTAATGTCATCCAGACTAGAACAAAAACCTTGACAGTTCCACTGTATCAAAGTGGCCATTTTTACGAAGGTGTAGGAGAACTGGGCAGAGAAGCCTTCTGTTTTTGACCACTACGTTTTTCTTTACTAGAAGGAGGTCTATTGACCTCCATGGATCCTGTCCTTAGTCGAGTGAGCAGATCTCTGTCATTAGACTTAGATTCCAATGACTGAGGGTGTGAACGAATAATCGTTCTGCATCCCAGGGCTGAAGAAGATAGGCCCAAGTGGACACCGGAGGCCGGGCCATAGGAGGTGGGCCTAGGCAGTCACTGGAAGGAATGGTGGGGACAGAGATAGGTGTAGACATTGACTTGTCAACTCGGTATCCATTGAGGGCAAAATATTCTTCACATGGTGTGAAAAAGACTCTGACAGAGACACAGAAAGGTCCGTCTGCACTCCCACCATAGCAGTGGAGCATAGTGCAGCAGCATATGTTTGAGATGGAGTAGGGGACAATAACTTCCAAGCCAATGGTCTTCGAATTCAAGAGGAGTTTGCTGAATTTTGGTGTTGATGTTTCCACCAAGATGTCCCCAGAACGTAGCTTCTTGACTGACTTTGGAAAGCCAGCAAGCCCCTCTAATCCCTTCTAAATAAAAAAAAGGGAGACATTTGCCTTTAAGGTTTTTCTGACAAAGAATGCATAATGAGAAAACGAAGTATAGAAGCAAGATGAGTTGAAGATTGAAGGTCAGAGTCTTCAAGGCATGGTCGTTTACCAAAAAGCTGAGTTTTTACCATTTTATTTTTATTTGAATAATGGAGATCCATAATAAAAAAAAGAAACATTCAGTGCCCACTGACCCCACCCACCATGGGGTCCTATGAGGGGACACACTACAATGCCAAACAAGGACACTGTAACAATGCCAGGGTTTTGTGAGCACTATACCCAAACACCAGCATCAGACACAATGTCCACAACACTCAATGAGAATGCCCAACACTAGTACTCGGGTTGACCTTAGCCCAACAGGACTAGCCAATTAACCCTGGGGGGGCACCCCAAGGCCACCTGTCTATGGGAATTCAAGGCCAAAGAGGTGTGTTGCAGTGCTCCAGACACCACTCAACCACCAGGATCCTCTCCTCCCCTTCATGGGTCTCCATGCACAGAAAACACGTGAGTGAATGTTCATATTCCAGATGAGGTAAACTGAAAATACAGAACCTTCCCTGGAAGTTCCCCTCACCACATATAGGAATCCACCTCGAGGGGCAAAATAAATAAGGTACTCTGAGTATGTGAGGAGGGATATTCAAACCATAGATCATCATGCATATCAGAATGTCATTGCATCTCTCCTCCAATCTAGACCCATCCAAACAAATTTTCTTGAGCAACCTCAAACAATGTAACATGGTAAGGGTACGCAGCAACACACAGGAAAGCTAAAGACATTTCAATCAAACATCAGAAGTAGAAATTTCACAGCCTTACAGAACATATAAATCCTGGGGTGAAAATCTCAGAAAATGCTAAATTAATAAATCTGAATAGTCTCAAAAAGAATTAAAACAACTTAAAAACTCATGTAACTACTGACTCTCTTTTTAAATGTTTTTGTTCATGTACATAAATTTAACAGGAAAATATAATAAACCAACAGAGAGCTTTCATTTCATACCTTTCAAGTATTTACGAGTCTCTTGATTTTCTTCAAGTCGAGAATGAAGTGTGAGAAATTCTCGAAATCTCCGCTTTACTGTTGACAGATGTTTAACCCAATGTGATTGAAACTCGTCTTCATCCTCAGGACACAATATGTAAGGAGCTTCATACTATATGTATACACACAAAATATATGGAAAATAAAACTGACTTTTCTTATTCTTGAAACATACACACATGTACATGTGTAATCCTAATTTCTTTTAAACCATCATAATAGTCTTAAGCCAATATACATAATTCATTTCAAATAAAAAGCAAATTACTTTCAGAAAGATTTATACTAAATTAAGAAGATTAATTAAAATTTAAAGCCAGAACACCAGGCAATTGTATGGTGAACATTCAAAGAGAAGTGGGAATATATCATATTCTTGAAAAGACAGGTGGATATATAAAACTCAAGCATGTTTACTATCTACAATGCTAGTAAGTCTAAACAATATTTCTGAAATCACAACTTTTACACTTTTTATTTTTTTTTAATTTTAACTCATGCTCTATTTCAAAAATTGGCCAAACAGCATTTTGCAAGCCAAATGCAGCTCTTCAGTATTGCAGTGGCTTTTTCAATACTTCCAATTTCTGGGTAGGGACTATATATTTTACTTATCTTTATTTATTTATAAAAATATCACATCTCTTCTCATCAACTGATGAACAACTGTACTGAAACAATTAAACATAAATAATAAAATATCTGCAAACATACTTCTTGATTTTAATATTGTTTAATAATGTGGTTCCGTACCAATTGCAAATTATATTACTTTGACCCTTGAGTTTTAAAAAGTTGCTCATACTTGCCCCAACTCACTGTTCATAAGACTGGTTAAAATTTTAAAAACTAAATATGTATAGATGTACAAGTAATATAAACAAGTTCAGGAGGGTGGGCAACATGTGTGAAGGACAGCAGCCCCTACTAATAGGGAAAGCCAAAGAAGAAAAAGATGTGGCACAGAGCATTCAAATGCCAAAGACATATTATGTCTATAAACATTGCCTAACTGCAATCCCCAATATTTGTTTAAAAACATGTTTAAAATGTTACTAGTTTGTTTTTATACATACCCAAAGTTATAATCTAAAAATAAAACCCTCAAACTTGCAAAACATCTGGAAGTGGGTATATTATGTTTGAGGGGAAAGTTCCCCTGCCATACGGAAAGAAAAACCCCTGCAGGGTACATATATTCAAATCTACATACTGAAACATCCATACCCCATTTAATCAAAATGAATAGCAAATTTCAGACCAATGATGTTCACAAAATAAACAAATAGCAATTAAAATAACAATTATTTTATACATAACTGGCATTACCATTCATGTTTTTCAAATGACTTGATTTTTCATTGGGTTGTAATGTAATACAGTAAAATTAGATTGTATGTTTGTTTTTGAATTTTGCGCAAAGCTACATGAGGGCTATCTGCGCTAGCCGTCCCTAATTTAGCAGTGTAAGACTAGAGGGAAGGCAGCTAGTCATCACCACCCACCGCCAACTCTTGGGCTACTCTTTTACCAACGGATAGTGGGATTGACCGTCACATTATAACGCCCCCACGGCTGAAAGGGCGAGCATGTTTGGTGTGACGGGGATTCGAACCCACGACCCGCAGATTGCGAGTCGAGTGCCCTAACCACCTGGCCATGCCGGGCCCAGTAAAATTAGAATACATATACATTCAAACAAGTAAAGAAGTTCCACATTCTAAGCAATTTTAACATTGATAGGACTTGTCCCACTATTCTCAAAATAAAAAACTAAGCATCCTTAGAAGAAAGAAATAGTTAATTTTACTACTGATATTTTTTCTTTCACTTCTGAAGCATATACATGTATTTCAGGTGAGGAAAATAAGTCTTTCTAACCTGAATGCAGTATAATGTATAAGAGCCTTTTCCTTCTTCAAGTCTCTGTTCAGTACTTGAAATACAAATACTAGTAAACAAGGTGAACTCAAAATCTGATTCTAATACTTCAGTAGCTGTTTCTGGATGCTCTGATTCTTCTACCTGTTCAGGAGACATATTACATTTGGTTCTGGGCAATGAATTAGCATTCTCTTTTTTTGCTTTACATGTAAACTTCCCACACTCGTTGTTATACTTATTGCTACCAATTGGAAGAACTTGGCTAAGACGAGGCATCACCTGAGAAATAATATCAAGACTTTTTGACCTCTTAATTTTAGTTCTTGAAGCAACTGATTCCACAGAAACAGGCTGATCAGTCTTATTTGGTAAAGTTAATACTGACAATGTACCAGATCTGGGTGGAACAGATCTTCCTGGTGAAAGACTAAATGGATATTTTGTTTGCTTTGAAATTTCCAAACTCCATATATCTCTTTCTGAGCTAGATTCTTTGGCAGTGACATCAAAAATGACACTGTTTTTTTTATGAACTTCAACGGAGTCTTTCACTTCATCAACAAGGTCCTCTTGAATAATTTTATTTTTCATACTTACTGTTAATGGCTGAACTTCTGATGAATGGGCATATTTTGTAGGCAAACTGGTATTATCTCTTATATTGTTTTGCAAATTCAAATGTAACTGTACATTATGATTGGAAACTCCAGATTTAATGGCTCCCAAAGTTACACTATCACTGTTTCTGTCTAACTGAGGATTGGACTGAGTAGTGTTACGATATTGGTTCAGATTTTCATGTTCAGAGCTGCTATTGTTCACAACCTCGACAAAATCATTTTCAGTAGGGTTTGAATTTTCCAAAGATGTTGACTTATCTGAGAAAACAGTGAATATGATCCTGTTTAACCAGTCAGGGTTCACAAGAAGCTGCACTAAAGGAAGAAGAACACTGTAGGCAATTATATCAACAAGGATGGAATACACAAGTGGACAGGAGAGAACATCTGGAGGGGCAAGAACTTTAACTATTGCTGCACTGAGAGAGGTAACATGTTTATATTCTGCTTCTAAATCCACTACAGCCAAGTGTGTTACCTAGGAAAAAGAATTATTAAAATAAATCAAAAAAATTACAAGAAAAATAGTTTACAGCTTTTATTATTACTGTACACAAAAAAGAAAGTTACCATTTTCCTAAACTGAAAATGTATTTCCAAATATACTTACCTCTGCTGACACTAATAGCTATTTCTTGATTTTCATCTTTGTCATCTAACATTGTGTTCGCTTGCTCCAGTCTTTATATACCCCACTTGACTGCCCTCGGCAATATCTAATTTGCAAAAATTTATGCCGACCCTCACACGCCCTCTATGCAGGTACTGTATATAAGCACTGTATGCAGACACTAAAATCACTTTTTCAAGACTTACCACATTCTGGTCACTAACACTGGCTCTTAGTGGGGAGGAAGGGAGGGAGAGTGTCAGTAGAGGTAATTATGTTTGGAAATAAGTTTTCAGTTTAACAAAATGATAACTTCCAAAACATACATACCTCCACTGACACTAATAGCTAGAATCCAACATTGAGAAGGTAGAGGGGGCCAGTGAGGACAGAGATCATACAGAAAGCATCTGCAGAGAACATATATGTACCATGAGAAGTGGTATCAAAGTGGGAAACACCACACTACATCCAGAACAGCTATGCTCTTCACCCAGAAGTACAGAAAATTGTAAAGGGTGGAATATAATACATGTATGATGGTCCAGCCCCGACCAAACAGCCGAGGTTCCACAACTCGGGTTGGATTTAAGATGTCATGGTACCCATATCCCACGTTGGTGGCCAGGGCATTTGGACGACAGATATATATATATATATATCTTAGTGATATGATCCCTACCAGTAACCAGAAGACATATGGTGCTGAAGCAAGTCCAAATGGGAGAGCTCTGAACTGGAACACTTAATCCTCATCCACAAAATGCAGAAAACGACGAGAAGATTCTGCTATGGGGATGTGAAGATAGGAGTCTGCAACATCAAACTTGGTCATCCAAAGACCTGGTGAGAAGTGCCATTGAAGTTGAATAAAGATTCCATGGTGAAACAAGGATGCTGAAGAAAAAAGATTTAGTCGAGATAAATCGATGATAGGATGCCAATCTCCAGTTTTCTTGAGCACCAGAAAAAAAGGAGAATAGAATCCTGGATGAATGGGATTGACCTTCTCAGTGACTTGTTTGAGAAACAACTCCTGAATGGGTTGGACTCAAAGATCTGTATATCCGAGGTCTGAAGGAGGAGGAAAAATGACTGGAAGAGAGGACAGAGGAAGGGAAGAAGTAAATTGAATCTCAATTCCCAACTCCAGCACTCTGAGAACCCAATGATTGATGGTGAAAAAACACCAAATGTGGTGAAAGAGATGTAATCATCTTCCAACAGGATTTGGTGAAAATAGGTAGTCACCGATGCCCACTGGCACCGCCGCACTCTGTCTGAAACTTGTCAAGAAAAAGTGATTTTACTGTCTGCAAACAGTGCTTATATACAGTACCTGCATAGAGGGCGTGTAAGGGCCGGTGTAAAGTTTTGCAAATTATATATTGCTGAGGGCAGTCGAGTGGGGTAAAAAAAGACTGGAGCAAGTAAACACAACATTAGATGGCAAAGATGAAGATCAAGAAATAGCTATTAGTGTCAGTAGAGGTATGTATGTTTTGGAATTATATTTTTTTGGGCTTAGAAAAACAATAGTAATTTGCATGTTTTACAAATTCCTTATAATACTTAGAAAAAACACTTGATTGTAGAACATTTTCTATATCAGTCCCTTTATCACATTTATAATTTATGATATAATTAGAGAATTTAGTATATCAATATTTGTCTCATAACCACTATATAAAATTAAGTTACCCTTTTTTTCTAGAATGACTGCAAATTGTAACATGAAACCACAAATGTTTACTCTAAACAGCTTAAAGCTTGTAACAGTATACATCTATTTAAACTTAATTTTGTTTTATTGACCTTTGAATTGTGTCTAATTAATAATGCCACCATACAAGTTGTAAATCACTCAGTGAATGTAGAGCTAAATTTACTGTATCGAATTACATAATGCAGGAGCTGTTTGCAAGCATACCTCAAAGAAAATTGACTATTTTTTTTCATTATTTTACCTAATCTAACCTAACAAGTTTCTAATTTTTTACATTCTAGTTACTTTTATAATAATAAATAAAGAGCATACATGAAAAACAAGAAATACAGTACTTACCCGTATCCTCTTGTTTTTTTGCTGTCTTCTGTTGATGAAACTTAAGCCTACTTATTTTATACCAATGGTACTACTACATTAAATAATTGTTTATTTAATTATTCACCTAAGAATACAGAATAATAACGCAAAAAAACAATGTCCTATAACTATCATAATTCTTCTGGCTATCTGACTAAGAAAAAATTTCAAACTGTACGACAAAAACAGACAATTCCCTGTACAGAAAATAACATAATATAATACATCATTTGATAGATTAAAACTTTGGCTTTCTAATGGTTATAATAATATAGTATAAAATGTCAGACAGAACTACTGGTAATTTGTGAAAGAGAAAATGTAACGGGTGGGCATGGCAAGTGGGTCTAATTTTCTAGTTTATGGCTTCTTAAACATACAAGTTTGAGGGGTATAAAAATTATGATTTGACTGAGTAATATCTAAATTATAATGAGTAATTCTGGCTAAATTTTGTAATTCTTGAAGGGGTGGTAAATATATTACAGAAAAGGGGATACCTAGAGAGCAAATGTCACAATTCTCATATTAGGAGAAGTTGAAAATTTTTTCAATACTTCCTTATAAAATTAAAATTTAAAACTTGTATATTAAAACTTGATTTATTAACTACATTTTGATGCCAAGTTTATCCATATACATTAATAATAAAGTAATTTAATGTAATTTTAAATGAAATTCTGTAAAATGTTGTGACATGCACACTTTGACCTACCCATTGCAAAAGAAATAAAATACTGTATCTCAAGTCTTTTTGCACTTCATATGAACATAAAAAAACCTTTCAAGATAAATCTGATACTTTGATATTAGCAAAACAATTTCATAGTACCTCTTAGCTTTGTCAGTAATTTCCTAGATTTATTTTTGCATATTTAGATAAAACTCAAACACTGATTTTACTGCATGCATGTTATTTCAATTATCTTACGAACTAAGCATTTTTCATTAATAAGTAGTTTAATCCCTCTGTTCATCCAGTTTGAAAAAGGTGCTTTCGATTGGAACACAAACATTTGGTATAAATAAATAATTTTCTCATTAACCCTTTGTTAGTCAAAAAAAACATCCCTAGTTTCATAAACAATCTGCATATTTAATTTAACAATTCAATCTTCCTTTCTCACACAATAGCTGGTTTTTAAAGAGATATGCTTTCCTACAATGGGAAACATGACTTATTTTGGTACATTAACTCTATAATTTCACTAAAAGTACCATATGATAAAACATACTGTACATGTATAAAGCCCCATTTGAAGTAGTATGTGCCATTTTTATATATCTCTACCTGTACTGAAGGAAATATACCAGCATATTAGAAAAAGTACCAAGGTGGGTTACCAAAATTATAAACATGTACATGCAGTAGCTGAATTAAGTCATGTGTAACATATTATAAGAAGTTTTAAGTTTTGGACCTACATTCTTCAAAATCTCAACTGGTTTTACCACATGATATCAAAGGCAGGCCTCAACAAATATTTTCAGATCTAGGGGTCAGTCCAAAAACTTAAGAGCCAGGTCCAATATAGAAAAGTTATGGAATATATTTTGAGTTGGTTGTGTGGTTATGGTACGAGACATACAGTTTTACACTAAAAAAACAAAGGGATCATTATTAAAGTTTATCATATAACATATATTAAAGTTCGACTTCAATAGGCGCAATTATTAAAATAGTAGACTAAATAACTATAACTTAGGTGGATTCTTTCAACGAATGAAAAAAAAATAAAAATAACCACTGCAATATCAATAGACCAAGAAGGTTGTTTTGGAATAGATCTAATTTACTCATCACTACAACAGTGTACTGTACAACAATAAGCAAAGGCCTTTTGGTGTGCTTAACTTTACTTCATAGCTGTTTGTATCAGGAAATGGTGGCTATATTTATTTACTTTCTTAGTAACAAGTGCATGCTAATGATCACATAATATCAACAACTACTTGATAGTATTGCCTGAACTAACTGCCTTTGCTCCTGATTGGTTGAACTGAGAGAAAGAAGAAACAAAATGATGCAAAATTAGTAACGTGTTGTGCAACTGCAGAGCTTCATTCCTGAAAAAACATGAAGTGTTGAATCTGCCATGAAAATCCTAGAAACAAAGTTAAATTTCACACTCAAAGAATGCGAAAATAGTTCCGGATTTCCAAGAGTCCAGAACTGTTCTAGATTCAAGTTCCATGTAGCACATACCTATGCATAAATAAAATGGGAGAAAATACTGGGCATCCAAATGAAACTTTTAGTCGCCATGGTGACCTGGTATTTGTCAAGTATTTGTCAAGGCCTGATATAAGAACAATTATTTTTAACAAAGGACTAGTTTTTAGCAGTCTTGTGAAAATTTGAAGAGAAAAATCTATCAAATAGTATTAATCATTTTCAACTTTTGAACATAATCAATTACTTAACCCAATGATTAACCCTTTCGCAATGGGCTCAGTATAATACACACAAATTCGTATACACATTTGCACAGGTTAAATATTTATACTATAACTTTTAATTCAGTATGTGCATTATCACAAAGTTTGGTATACCTTTAGTTAACAGTACAAGTCTTTTGTACAAAAAAAATTAATTTCTTAATGAAGTATTTTTACTGAAGATTTGTTTGTGAATATATTGAGTCTGTTTCTTTACTAGTGTGAGTGCAAGTGATTTTCATGTTATGAATAAAAATACTATTCTTCATCCCCAAAATTTCAAATTTCTTTTGTGTAATCTTTAAAACCTTCCAAATACATTTAAAACATTTGTTTTTAGTAAAACTATATCTTATCAGTTATTTAATGATATACTTGAGTCTTCAGCCTGTAGACAAATCCCAAATGTAAAATGAAAAGACAAGTTGTAAAATTAGAAATAAAAGGAGCAGCTGTGCCTTTTTTTTCGTTATTATTGGTCACGAAGTTTCAAAGTACTTCTCTTACAAATTTGAACTGCTAAACATTTCACATTTATTTTACCAGCGAAATATGATACTCCTGAAAGCAACAAAGCACCTGCAAAAAGATAGTCAACTCAACCCCTTCTCCGAGAGCAGGATGTCTAATGTATCGGATTATATATGCTAAAACGTTTTCATGGAAGATTCAGAGTAATCACACTGCACTTAGAATCAGTGAAAACATTTATGCTGACAACAGGATGTGTAACTTATCAAGTTATGTATGTATCCTACAGTCTTCAAAACAAGACTTTTCAGCACTAATTCATCAACCAATAAAAACTCAGGATTCAGTATTACCTATCACACTTGTTCAGTTTCACAAACATTATAAGTCTAGTCTTCTTTGGAAAACATTTTTACTTTTGCAGCTAAAGAGTTTAGAAGTCCTCTTACAGTTGTGAAACACAATGAGTTGTTACTGTTCAGTGTAGCTGTTTCTGTATTTTAGCATATCCTGTACTGCTTCTATAAAGCAAATATACACAGAGAATACATGTAATGTTTTTTTTCCTTTTAGAAATGGATAAACAGTCAGTAAAGAAAAAAGTGGAGCAACTGAAAAAGAAGAAATATCTTTCTGAGAAAGAGATTCAGTTCCTCTTTGATCTTTCTCTTCATCAGAAGAAACAATTCAGTCAGACAAAACAGATGTTCAAGTACCTGATGCTTCAATTTCAATGCCTGTGACTGAATCTGTTTACAAACCCAAATGGCTACTAAATGTTGAACCAGCTCTTCTTGACTCTATCTTATGGACAGATCAAGATGTAGCTGGTGAAATTCATTTTGATGAGGATGTTCCTTACTTCCCATGGCCAGGTACATCAGAACAAACATCACCAACACCACAGGGAAGAGGCACAGCTAAGAGGAATAGAGGAAGGGATTGAGCTCCAGTGAGTGCTTCCACTGATCCTTCCTCACAGTAGAAGCCTATTGTATTAAATAACAGTTGTACATTGGTAAAAATCATGAGAGAAGATGAACAACAGGTACCTCCATTCAATAGAGGTGAACCTGTCTCCCGATAGGTCACCTCTTTGAACAAACCAATGGAACTTTTCATACTCCTTTTCAGAGTGGAAGCTCTGCACCTAATTGTAGGTGAAACAAAGAGATATGGGCATAAAACACAAGTAAACCAAAATGAACCATCTCAAAAGAAAAAACTGTCATGTGGAAAGATGTTACTGTTGAGGATATCTTAGCTTACCTTGGCCTAGTTATAGTTATGGGCCTTAAGACTCATCACTCTATTTCTGACTACTGGTCTACCTATCTTCCCTTTCATAAGTCCTGGTTAACTAAAATCTTTTATAGGGACAGCTTTTTAACTATCCATAAACATTTACATATTAATAACAACTCTAACACTCTTCCTAGGACTGACCCTAACCATGATAAAC
The DNA here is from genome assembly GCF_000517525.1 of Limulus polyphemus. Classification (NCBI taxonomy): domain Eukaryota; kingdom Metazoa; phylum Arthropoda; class Merostomata; order Xiphosura; family Limulidae; genus Limulus; species Limulus polyphemus. Next base: position 93,733 of record NW_013665799.1, on the reverse strand, counting down.
TTTTTAAGGTTAGACCAATCATAGAACTTCTGAAGTCCTTCAGTTCTCACCATTCTCCTAACAGGGAACTGTCTGTAGATAAGCAAATGGTGGGTACAAAATGTAGGATTGGTTTCCTCCAATACCTACCAAAGAAACCAGTCAAGTGAGATATCAAGTTTGTAGGTCCTGGAAGATGCTGAAAGTGGATACTGTTTAAAAGTTCAAGATCTACACAGGCTAGGAGGGACAAATGCCAGCCAGAGATTTAGCAGATAATGTTGTCATGGACCTGATGGACAGATTTAATATACAAGGACACTCTCTTTTCATGGACAACTTCTACACTTCCCCTCGTTTACTTGATAAATTGTTGGCTGTTGGAACTTATGCTTGTGGGGCATGGAGGAAGGACAGACTGCATTTCCCATGGGAACTGGTTGCAACAACCCTACAGCAAGGTGAAGCACAATGTTTTAAATGTGGAAGTCTGACAGCAGTGAAATGGACGGACAAACGAGACATCTATGCCCTTTCTACTTTATACTCCAGTGCCATGACAACTAGAAGAAGAGGAAGGGATGCTGAGGTTACAAAACCTCAGCTAATTGTAGACTATAACAAGTTTATGGGAGAAGTAGACCTTAATGACCAGTTCCTCAGCTACTATTCAACTGGATGAAGGTCCAAAATGGTACAAAAGACTGTTTTTTCCAGCTTTTGGATTTGACCATAGTCAATGCTTTTATTCTCTACTGAAAGACTAATCAGCCGGGACTGTCACAGAAGTCCTTCAGGATGGAGCTGGTCACTTCCCTTGTTGAGTCTCTACTTCAGAGCAGACCCGGTATTTCTGGTATTCCACTTACAACATCTGCACAGAACTCTCCTCTGAGACTCACTACTGACAGGCATTATCCAATACTTGTCAAAATAGGTAAAAAGATGCAGACTGTGCCTTACAGACAACAGATTATTCACAAAGCGTAAACACTGTGATGTGTATCATACCTGTGATACTCTGCAAAGAAGTTAAGCTTTTACTTAGTACATAACCAAAACTGCTTAATTGTCATTACTGATTTATTTTGCATTTTATAACATAAAATAAAAATAAATCTGTTTATGATACTTTCACTAAAATATTGTTTATGTACCAAATAAAAGTGTCTGATCTTTTCCTTTTACAAGTACAGTTCTTTCTTTTCCTCTAACAAATAGTTTTCTTTTTCTCTAAAATCTAACAAATATCTTAGGCAGTAGCATCTTAGCATTTTTATTGTAATTGAATGTACAACAATGTTTCCTTTTTACAATGTTTTTTGCTTGAAGTATTTTTGTAAGGTTTTCTTTTGTTATTCATACACTTTCATTTTATAGTTTTTTTCTGTGCAGAGCTTCATGTATATTTTCTGAAAGTTTGTCATTCTCAAACATATGTATACAATTCTGTATATCA
>NW_013665799.1:90291-91641 GCF_000517525.1 Limulus polyphemus | reverse complement strand
CAGTTGTATACAATCTGCTCAAGAATGTAAGCAACTTTGTATAACTGTACATTTGTTTCAGTTTTTGAAAATACATTGTGAGTAAATATTTGCATACACTTACAGATGAGGTTATATAACTTTTCATTGCTTTCTTTTACTGTACATATCTAAATGTTACGAATAAATACAAATTGTAAAATTTCTAATGTTACATCAATTGCTTTTACATTACCTCAATTTAGACAGTTAGAAAAACACAAGCTCAGTAGGCCTATTTACAATCTGTTCAAGAATGTAAGCGACTTTGTATAACTGTACATTTGTTTCAGTTTTTGAAAATACATTGTGAGTAAATATTTGCATACACTTACAGATGAGGTTATATAACTTTTCATTGCTTTCTTTTACTGTACATATCTAAATGTTACGAATAAATACAAATTGTAAAATTTCTAATGTTACATCAATTGCTTTTACATTACCTCAATTTAGACAGTTAGAAAAACACAAGCTCAGTAGGCCTATTTAGTAGACCTACAAAGTACCAATCTAACTATAACTGATATTACTACACTAATATTTCAGCTACCATAAATTACATATATATCTATATATTTACTCATAAGTGATTAAATTTTAGTTATTTTTCTTAAAACACAGAATAATAAATGAAAATTACATAGAAAACAATGATTTCTAGTACTCACGTGAAGTTATAGTGATAAGGATATATTTTGCCCTTGTGTGCCTTTATTGCTAAGCCTCTATTTTTTTCAAGTGGAGGGTAAAGGAGTATAATTTTTGTAGGCTTCAAATATACATTTTAGAAATTGAAAAAAATTAAATTACTCTACTAGTTCACCCAAAACATCTGTAACTTTCTTAGATTTATAAATAAAATATGTATGTGTTAAAAAAATTCAATACCCACTTGGTGCAACAACTTGGTCATCACAATTCAACAGTCTTGACGAAATTATTGTTTTCTCTTCAAAGCTCTTTACAAACAACTGTCAGAATCACATGAAGTACAACTTGTAAAACTCTATTGGTTATAAAAACACCCTTAAGAAAAGCAGGTGGAACTAAACAAGAGGTTTGGAAAGAATGGAATAGGAGGAGGCATGACTTTAGTTGGTTTGCTAGATTCATTGATTTCTCAGCAAATCAAAGTGGTGGGAGGCTCTAAATTTATATTCTAGCTTGCTAGTATCTAAAATTCATGTTTCTAATTTGTTACTCAAATGTAGATGTATATAGTAGGTGTAAGAAATATATAAACAGAGCAACAAGACATGAGAAGGTCCTATGTGACACACACAAATCGATATTTGGCTTTATATATATATATATATATATATATACATT
>NW_013665799.1:72156-89307 GCF_000517525.1 Limulus polyphemus | reverse complement strand
AAGAAATATATAAACAGAGACAACAAGACATGAGAAGGTCCTATGTGACACACACAATACGATATTGTCTTATATATATATATATATATATATATACATTTCCTTTTATATTAAGAAATTAAAACATACATAATATTAAAATTTGAAATATAAATTAGATTTTGATACCAATGTTATTGATATATAGTAATAATAAAGTTACTTATTAAACTTTTAAAAATAAATTGCTAAAGGACCATGACATGCGTAGTTAGACCCAGCCATTGCAAAAGGGTTAATTTATCAGCAAATTCCACTAATTACCCAGCTCTACTTGCAAAGAATCTTTATTCAGTCTCTACACCACACAAAATAAGAGTCACAGGAGATTTAACCTGAGAACTAACATCCAGGCAGTAGTACAATGGGGGGGGGGGGACCATCTGGAGGGGTGAACTGTATGTGGTGGATTCATCCAGTCCAAAACTAGGCAGCATCGGGAACTTTTCTTCCAGTCCTCAGAATGAGGAGAGTACTCATCATCTATACCAACAGAACACCACCACCCTACTCTCAACTGAGTGCAATCAGTCACACTCAGGAAGAAGCCTCCATGGTCCACCACCCCAGCAGCTAAGAACTGGTAAGTGGCAAGGACTGGGAGAGAGAGAGGTACAAGGTGGTGAAGAGTCCAGAGGAATACAACACCATAAGACAATGCAATGGGTAACCATGAAAACCCTATTTTTAAAAACAGGCCTGTCCCTGTGTATTCAACTAGGACTGGAGGGATGGCAGCAATCCTGACACTGATTTACTCATGACTGTTCACGAGAAGGTACAGTCTGGTGTGGGCTTTATTTATGAAGCAAGATACCATGAGGCAACCTCCAGCAGTCTTGTGGAACATCCCATTTCTTAGTGAGCATTTCAGATCTGTACAGCCATATGTTATGGATTTACATTTAAGTATACTTGGACAGGCACCACTCATCACAGAGCAGGATCCATGAAAGGAGAAAGGGCCACTGGAAGGGAAAGAAATAAAAGAAAGAATTTACCCTTCCAGAGACCAAATGATGTATGGAGAATAACCAGATGAAGAGGTGATGGCCAAATGATGCAGGCAGTGGAACATAAATCTGCGAGACATGGTACACATGCCAGTCTGCACAATTTCTTCTAAAGGACTACAAAAGTGGGCAGCCAGGAAAAAAGGTGAGATGACATATCTGGTGGGAGGAGACTTGGAAAATGCAATGAGAATCTTTGGATAACAATGCATAAGCAAAACAAATAAGCTGGTGAATCCATCCAGTAAAAGTTATGGGAGAAAGATTATAGATAGAGAAAGTGTTCCATGGTATATAATGATGGAAACGGGATCCACAGAAGGAAGCAGCGTGGGCAACAAAACACAGAACACATACTGGACAAAGAAGGCAATCAAGATCACAACAGAAATACAAATGAGAGATGGAGGAGAGGGAAATAGGAGTGAAGGTGATGTCCCTTTTATGTGCCACTGATGTCTTAGGGTAAAAACTATGACCTGAATAAAAGAGAACATAGGTATGGTGATAGAAGATACAAGAGACATCGATAGCAAAGATATTTGTCCTACATCACCACATATGAAGAGGAGTAAGAAATAAATCTTACAGGATAGAAAGAGTGGAAAGAAAAAAATGTGATGGGAGAGGGAGAAATGAAAGGTATTAGACAAGGCCACCCTATATCCTGCAACGATGGAAATTGATAAACTGTTGTCGAAGAAAGTAAGGAAATCTGAAAGGTGGGAAACACTAAGTCAGGAAGGTGAGAAACCATGTTTCAAAGACCATCTCCAGAAAATGCACAATTTCCTTTGGTAAACATTTAAAAAAGTTGGATATGCTGATTCCAAATCTGAATGATGCCCCTTTGGCATCCTTGAGCATTTCAAAATATTCAAGATGGCAGCAAAGATGACTGCCAAAACATGTATTTGCCCATATCTCAGCTTCTACTTGCAATATCACAATAAAATATGTGTCTATACCTATGTTTTTGATAATTCTGATTTCACCTTTGCATTTTGAATTGCTCTTTGATCAATGCTTTACCAATACAGCAGCCCTCATGGCAGTAAATGCTTATTATACCGCTACCTTGCGAGATAGAGACTATTTATATTTTGTTACTTTTCATTTATTTATCTTTCCTTCTATCATTTAGTTAAACTATAAATTCTTAGTTATATCAAAAGTGCTAACTTACCTTCTAGCAAGAGCAAATGGAATTTAAGTATGTATTATGAAACTGACACAAGCTTCCCCTAATGATGATATACATGATAAAGATATTAACATTGTGAAGGATTATGTAAATTAGCTAGTCACATGAGCTGTAACCTTGTGGTCTAAACACTGAGTAAAAACCCTTGCTATATCTTAAATAAGTTAGAATGATTTATTGCTGATTGTGGCTCAATATTGTTATTGATCTTGAAAATGGTTTAAATTTGGATTTTTTGGGGGTGGGGGGTTGATTTTTATGTTGTATTGTATATTAACATTTATATCAAGTCCTTGCCAGACATGGCTTTACTAAGTGTTTTTTTTTTTTTGTGAGTGATAAAACTTGTATTTGAATTGTTTGAGTTATATTTTGGATTTCTGTTATTGTTGCAGTTTAATAAATTGTTTTTTGTTCAACCCTGGTTGTAGTGACCTTTTGTTTAGTCTGTTACAACCTCAGCTCATGATTAACATTTTCAAGGATAAGCGACATGCAAATGCAATGTAGACATATCCTAAACATATATGTAGTTAGCAGGGGCCAAAATGTCTGGGTTTGCATCCCAATTTACAAATTAAAACAACTGCAGTTGTGAATCACTTTCCTCTTAACTTAGCATAATGTGCAAACCATTTCTTTCTCTTGTATGTTGTCTTCGAGACTTCCAAAAACCCAGTGAAAGTTCCATAACGTTTCAGTTTGATATATCAAAACCAATGTTCATTTCTCAGAAATTCCTGCCAAATGGCACACTTTGTCATGTGCATATCTCATACATGTACACGTTCTATTAGTCTATGAATGATGTTCTAAATGTGCCTGTAGGCACCCACTGTCAGGCCAACTAGACTAGACTATGTACATACAGTACGTGCACTGCACATTTAGCATCGAGCCAGTTACAAACTCTCTTTCAATACAAGCTCGATCCCAAGGTCTGACCACGTAATCTTGGAACATGTATATAGTTTTAATACTATAACTTTTAAGACAGTACATGTATCTTCACAAAATTTGGCAGACTTTTAGTAAATACTGCATACAAAAAATTAGTTTTGCAATGAAGTATTTTTATTTATGACTTGTCCTTGAATATATCCAGTCCGAGTACAAAATGACTTTCATGTTAAGATTAAAAATACTTTCTTCATCTCAAAATCTCAAATGTCATTTAGGTATCTCTAAAACCTCCAAAGTACATTTCAAATATTTTATCTTCAGTAAAATTTTATATTTTATTTGTTATTTACTCTACACTAACTCTATTCGAGGTTGGTAAATTTGACCAACCTCGTACTCACCAAAAAAGAAAAAATCTAAATTAATCTAAATCATCCTTTTCTTTCTAGAATGACTTCAATTTGTAACATGAAACTACATTTGTTTATCATAAGTAGCTTTGAACTCCTAACAGTATTCATCTATTTATACATAAATGTTATTGTTTTATTGCCCTTTGAATCGTGTAATTACTAGCACTACTCACACCATTATAAGTTGTAAATCACTTGGGGAACATGCGGCTCACATTACACCATCAGATTACATTACCCACAAGCTACTCTGAGCTGCTTGCATGTGTGCCTCATGAAAAATTATTATATTTAACTAATCTAACCTAAAGACTTTTCTATTTTTACATTTTAGTTACTTTTATAATAATAAATAAAAAACTCACATGAAAAACAAGAAATAAAGTAGTGATCTGGACCTTCTTTTGTTTCGCTGTCTACCGTTTATGACACTTAACCCTACATTTCCATACTAATAGTACTACTACACTAAATAATTTTTTACTTAATTGAATAATGCACCAAAGAATAGAGAAAAAGCAGACAATGACCCATAACTATCACAATTTTTCTGACTTTCTAACTGCGACAAGAGCCATTACAGATTCAAGCTAGTTCATGTGTTTTCCATGGAAATGTAGCTTGTATTGAATGAGAAAGTAACATTTTACTGTACAAAAAAACAATGTAATATAATATGTCATTTGATAGATGAAAAGCTTGGCTTTCTATTGGTTAAAAATAATACAGTATTTACCATAAGAGAGAAAAATTTACAAATCTTGGTACAGAGGATGACAGGTGGGTGTGGTAAGAGGGGTCTGATTATCTATTTGATGGCTCTGTCACAAACAAAACTGTTATTCTTTACCTATGCAATGACAACATTATAACAAGTAATTTACATTAAATTTCATACTTCTTGAAGAGGTGGTAATAAATTAGAGAAGAGGGAATACCTAAAGAAAAATAATTTACATTTCTCACACTAGGGGAAATTCGGGATCTTTTTTTTAATATTGCCTTACAAAATTAAGAACTTAAAACTTATATACTATTAAAATATGGATTATTAGCTTTGATTTTATGCTATACTAATTGGTATAACATGAACAAACAAAATGTACTTTAATTAAATTTTGAATATAACTCACTCAAAATCTCACGACACAAACAGTAAAGGATGCCTGTGGTGTGAGGGGTAATTACTGCTGAAAAGTCACTAGACATTTTCTTCATCCAAGGAGAGCCAAGGAAACCAGAATGTGAAGAGAATGATGAGGTCTCACCAATAAAAACGACAGAAATAAACTAGATTAATTTGAAAAATGATTTGTAACAATGTTGTTCAGTTGCAATATCTTCAAGTCACTTCTTTCTCTGGTTAATCAATTGTTGTATTATTTTATGACAGCTGAGGTGATTGGTATTTCTTGCAGTTTTGAAGTTTTACTTTATATACTAGGAACTATTTTAAACCTGAAATGTCATGTATGGTACAATTAAATATTAGGGTTTGAAGTTGAATAAAAATGTTATTAGAATAAAAACATAACATTTACCTATCTCTTTCATTAGTGGATGTCTTTACAAAGAGTTAATAAGATTTTTAGTGCTGGATTTAGTTGTCATAATGTGTTAAAATGATGAACGTTAAAAAAATGCTAAGCAATACTTTCTAATTGTTATCAAATTCAATATTGATTAGCAATTTCTGCTAATCAAATCCAACAAACTATTTTGTCCCCTGATTTAGATACACTAATTTCATCCACACTTAGTTTTATGTTCCCAGTTAGTGGAACATTCACTTAACTACTTCCTGCTCCACCTGAAATACTTTAGGTGATTTGATATGGGTGTATAAATGATTGACCTTGTTCAACAGCCAGGTGTAGTATGTAGCAAATCAGTTGTTTTTATACTTGTAGTGTTTTTTGCAAATGTAGCAAAAGCATTGCAATTGCAATAATAATTGGACCACATTAATGAAACTGATGAGGAGCTAGAAAATGAAGAAACTACAGAGTAATATATACAATGTATTTGTGTTAGTTAGTGGTAAGCTTTTAGTGATAGGTGTATTTCATGAATTTCCTCGTGGTTAAGATACTATTTACATTACAAAACTGTTGCAATGTGTATTGTCTTGATTGATAAGATAATTTGATAACAGGTCATATAATAGAAGATATCTTATAGTATATGTAGTATAGTTTTATTTAGTTAGAAGATACGTATATGAAGAAGCTAGTTATCACTAAGTACTGGGTAATTTCCATGCTTTGTTCTGACATTGGAGGTCATGATTGCTACTGGCTTTTCAACTGATAACTTAACAAAAGTCTTTGTCAATATGTCATACTCTCATCCAAACCCAGTTAGATAAAGATTTGGGAGATCTTCATTTAATGCTACCATCCATATACATATTGGAAAATAAGCTCTCTTGGCATTCTAAGCAATGGTTTCTGATGTGGGTGGAAAAGACTTTAGTTTTGTACTAGCCTTCATTGTTTTGATGGAAATTTCCTTAACCAGGTGTCATAGCATAGATCAGACATGGTGATATGAGTTGGCTTACTTCTATAGAATGCAACTACACATGAAAATGCTTCTCTAATGACCTCATTCATGTCTGCATTTGGATCTCCAAAATGATCTAATTTGTAGCCTTCTGACAGTACTTTGATAACAGTTGTTTTTCCTATTCCCCACATGTGTGCAGTTGAATCACACCCAAATAATGGCATGAGCAGCCAAAAGATACTTTGCACTCTGCAAGTGTTTATATGCAGTTAGCCCAATGTCTGTGACTGTATGCTATGCTGGACTGGTTTTATGAGAAGCATACAAGTGAGATTGTTGGTCAGGTAAGGATGCAAAAAGTAATCAATGGTCAAAATACATGGTGATGATACTCACAGATCAGTTTGACCTTTTTACAAAAGAATCTCAGTAAGATTAAACCTTAAACATACTACTGCAAAATGTTGCCAAATAATATGACAGCCTTTAATATTTAAAGACAGTGTTTTCATCAAATTGCTAAACATTCAAGAAAACCATACACTACATGTTTATGCAATAATGCTAATGACATCATTGGAACATGTGGTTATTTCAGGTTAATTAACAGGAGGTGATGCTGTTTATTATACAAACATCAATTAAATGATAAGAGCCTATCTAAGTTAATTCATTTATGTAATGTATAACCTCAACTGTTTAACAAGTAAAGACTATACCAAACACAGATTTTATTTAACATGAATTACAGGCCTACTTAGCCTAAATGTAGACCTCCTACAGGAAAATATTATGTGATTTCACTTTCAAGCCTACAGTTATATTGGAATTCAATATAATTATCTTACAATCTGCTGCTGATAATATAATTAATCATAAAATAAATCCATTAATTTTATGCAAAAATGCTTAACCAAAATGGCTTAAAATAAGATTTTTCAGCCACCTTGGCAACTATATTGGATTGATGATCATTCCAGGAACAAAATAATAGTAAACTTGAAAACATGGCATTCAAAAATCTAAGTGTAGATACACACATTTGGTTGTGATATTTCAAGCAGAAGCAGAGATGTGGTCAAATTTGTGTTTTGGCAGCCATCTTGAATATCTCTAAATGCTTAAGCACATCAAAGAGGCATCATCCAAATTTGGAATCAGTACATCCAAATCATACAATAACCATCAAAAAAACATTTGCTTAACACTACTTTTATGTTTAAGGTAAAATTGGGCTCTGGCAGCTGGACTACAGCCTTTCCATCCCAGGTATATCATCCTAGTAACCCTTTTATGAACCATTTCTACCAATTCAATGTTCTTCCTAAAGGTATGGAACCCAAGACTGAGCACAATACTCCAAAATGAGGCCTATCTTATACATTAAAGTTATAACCTCTATAGATTTATATTCAATAGATACCACTAGCAACAACATAGTGCTTGGATGGCTTACCAGATTGACCATCATGGCCATAATTTATGCACAACAGAATCTTATGGTGATTTTATAACACTATCATTTTGGGATTATAAATCCATAATTTGCTAAGCTAATGGCTGAATCCTTTTTCTTGGAACAGACATCATTCTTATGATTCACAAAGAATGTTATATTTATCAGAACCTTTACACTTAAAAAGCAATTCTCACCATCTTAAAAACTCCATTACAAATGGCATAGTATGTAATATTACTTAACAATAATTGATTATGATAACCCACATGTGTTTGCATTTATTATAATTAAAAGGCATCTGCAATTTATTTGCCAAACTAACCAAACAATCTAAATTATTTACAAGATTATCTGGAGGATGTTAGGATAAAGGACTTGATTCATTGTGCTACATTCTGAAGATAACAGGGGGAAAAAATGACAAAATTTAAAATATGGAAAATAAACTAGGCTCCAGCTAAGTTTTATTTTTCTAACTGAATGATTGACTTATGGAATGAATTACTACATAGTACTAGTGAAGACTAGCATCTTAAAAAGGAATTTTGAGATGGGGAATTTTTAACATCCTGAAAAGTAAGAGGTGGGTTTAAATATTTATTTTTCTCAAGATTAGGTATACAAAAGCAGTCTATGGACCAAATTGCCACTTGATTTCTGATGTTATAAGTTAATGAAATTCCTCACCTTCTATAAATCTTCTACTGTATTTTTATATTTGTTAATTTAAACTCAAGGTACTTGTATCTCATTTTCTCCTCTATGTCATTAATAAAGCAATTAAGTTTAAGCTTCCCTGTTATTCTTCACTCATTTTTATTAACAATAACATGCTTCAATCCCTTGAATTTAATGAAGTTGAACTTTTAAAACATTCCCAAATTTTTCACATATCACCTTTCAACTCATTGTCCCAAATACTAGTGATAAATCTTGTCTCATGGCCTTAAAATTGGGCTTTTTGAAAATTAGGAACTACAATTTTATTTATATTCATCTTAATGCAGAAAATGAAATGATACACAGTTATCATTTTTCTTTAAGTTTAACCCTGAAACACCAGCATGAGGTCACTATGACTATGAGTTGGTCCCTATACCACCTGGTGTAAATGAATGAAAATTTAATACTGGAATTCTAGGGTTAAATGTTCCCCCCTCACACACACACACTTCAACTCTTATGACCACATCCTCATTAGTGGTTGACAATAAACTAGAAAATAACATCCTTTCTAGTCAGTTTTCTTTATGATTTACCTTGATATATTGAAAACCATCCAGTAGCTTTTGCTGTATATATAAAACAAGAATATCTGCTCAAATTTTGTAAAAACAATAATCCTCCCTTCAACAATATGTGAATTTTAACTTACCTTGAAAAACACTACAAACTTTATCCAAACCTGAACCAAAACATAAATTGATGGAAGGTGTTAAATTTGACACCAAAGTTGAAGAACATTAAGGTATACTGAGAAATTATGATGGAAACATAATAATATCTTGTGAAACATATCTGAAATATTTATCTTTGACAGTCTTGAGCCAGCTGCAAATAATACAACTTGAAGTATATCACCTATTTCAACAAGAAATTCTTTATCATGACTAAGATGCAAGTACCATGATTTTACATACTTTTCGGATATCTTCTGAACAAGGATTCTAATCTCTTCCATGTAATCTCCAGAACCACTACATACATTTGTGCACTCTGGATAGAGTTCTTTCTTTTTCTCAAAATTGATTACCGAGGGCTTTGTATTCAAGCACTGAGTAGTTTCAGGAAAATGATTTGTCACTCGTTTTTGAAAATCCACAGATCCTATTCTTTCAATCATATCCACAATATACCCATTCTCAAATGTAATACTTCTTCCACTACTTAACATTCTCTGCCGCTCTGACATAGACAGATCATGTATAGCAAGATACCTAGTTTCATATCTCAAAAGAAGTTGTCGAATAATTATAGTTGTACCATAAAAGGATAAAAAACCACAAAGTGCTATTCCATAGACTGAGCCCAACCTATCCACCATTGGCATTAGTACTGCAATGCTTACGCACATAATTGCTGCTTTGCGTTTGGTATACATTATACAAAAGCATAAAGTATGTCTTGAAGTTAAATGGCCCTACCAGTACCAATACCATAACTGCTAGTGCTACACTTTATAACTGAAAATAAAATGGATCCAGTTTACACATAATACTTGTAACTTCCACTTCTACTAATTTTATGAACAGTAGTAATAGTGACTAATAATTTACATGGGTGTCAACGAATTTTTTGAATTTTTCGAAATTACTTCCTGGTCAAATTGTTCAAGCTTCCATCATTACTTGTATCCTTAGTCTGTTTTCTTGACAATCCAGCATAGCAGCCATCTGTTGAAAAGTACGGAGTACTAAAATAAATAAATATTTATGATTAATTTTTACCTTCAACTTCAATATATTTTTACTGTAATTGAGAAGTAGAAAAAACAAACAAACAAGTAAGCTGCTGCAAAGTGTAGAATTTAATGTAATTTATGTTTATAACTATCACAGAGATCTGTACATCAGTGATTTTATATACAGTTTCATATTTTCATGTGACCTAGTCGCAATACGATAAAAACTTTCGGCAACTGATAGACTTCAGACTATGATACCAAATTTTAATTTGAGTTTAGTTTAAAACAAAAAAGACCGCCTTTAGAGCAATGTTAAAAAAAAAGAAAATTTCAATTATTGCCTGACGTTTCGTTTTTAGAAGGATTAAATGATCAAAAATTAGACTATGTTTTCAGTCAGTCATACACTATGATTCACTAACAGTTGTAGCCTTTGACAAAAATGTGAAAATCAAGATTTTTTCTCCTTTTAATCAAAACGCTTGTGTTGCTTTATCATTAGGTCCACTGGAGAAGTATATTGGTATTCAATGAGCAAGTCCTATAATTAGGGTTGTGAAGTTTTCAACAATGGCAAGCTCTCAAAACAAACCACTGATCCTTAAACTATCAATGTTAAGCACTAAAGCTCTGTTTTGAAGCTATAGCAACAGTTAACATTCTGATTACACAACATAACACTGTGGTACAGGCTTATACAATGTATTAATTACCCTATTGGTTGATATGCAAAGTTTTGCAAAACTATCTGTCGACTTGTGCTGCCCTCTATCGGTGAATATTTTCGCTTGCCACTAGTCTTGCTATTCCCATTGAGTACTGCATACTAACATGCAAATTATCTTGCAGCAATCCTCCACTAATAAGGTGTGACACTACCCCTATCGTAACTAGCGCTCTCTCTAATCTTGCACTTCGATAATGGTCATAACTAATCAAAGCAAATCACACCAGGAGTGGGTAGGACGGTTAAGAAATGTGATAGGATGTGATTATCTATCGGAAATACATTTTCAATTTAGGAAAATGTTAACTTCCGATACGATGCCTTACTTCCCCCTTACAAAAAAGCTACAATCCCACATTGAATTGCTGGAGGACCGGTGAGAAGATGATCCCCCTTTAGGAAGCACTCAAAGGAAGACCACGGGGTGTGATAAGGAATTAAAAACAATGCACCAGTGGGAGACCAGACCACTTCTGAGCCAGATATACTCTCTGCCCTTTAGTAATGCGTCGCCAAAATATAATGGGTGGGAACTTGGAGAGGTCACAAAAAATACAGAAATAATGGGGCATCTTGGTATAGAGTGGCTAGGGCGAAACATACCATAACTGGGGGTTCGACCTCAACCAACACCCAGCAGTATCTGGAATTGTACATCAGGTCCACAGTAGAAAGAGGGTCCTCTACATTTCACCTGAAAAACGAGTATTGGGAGGGATTATGAGCTCCCATACCAAGAACTCGTCTTGGCATGTACACATCTCCAACCCAACCAACACCAAATCCACCGGGAACCGACACGGTAGATGGTAAGAAGGAGAAGAGCCCAGGTGAGTGTTTCTCTCTGGTCCAAACCAGATGGCAATGGGAATTTATTTCGTCCAGTCCGCGGTAGGAGTAGAGTACCCAGCCTTACACATGCGGGAAGTCATGTGTCTCGTCCAGCTACAACCAACACCAGATCCACCAGGAACTGAGATCCAGCGGATTGTACGAAGATGAACCACAAGTTGGGGATATACCTCCAGTCCAAAACCTGGCGGCATTGGGAACTTATCCATAAAACAACAACGAGTAATAGCCGAGTAATAGGCCTTTGGCATCAACTATTGCAGTTGTAACAGAGGAGGATGGATTCACAAGGTTTTGCATGGAGCACTGGAAGGTGAATGATAATGCCTTCACACTTCGGAGGATTAACTCTATACTCTACTTTGATTGCTTCATCTGGATCCAAACGGTTTTCTCCTTTGGATCTGAAGAGTGTATAGTGGACAAGTACAAGTCAACAAAGCAAAGAGAGAGAGAGAGAAAAGCCTTTACTGTGGGAAATGGGTTGTGACAATTTGTTGTGTTGCCATTTGGATTAAGTAATTTGCCTGCTACATTTGAATGAATAATAGAATGTTTTCTATATGAACTATTTTGGAATGTCGTACTCATCTATGTAGATGACGTAATCACACATGAGAAGACATTTGATAATGCTTGCGATTGGCTAAGAAACGTACTAGATCAATTGAGGCAAGAGAACCTTAAGCTGAATTCCAAGAGATGTGAATTGTTCTTTAAACAGGTGTTTCCTAGGACACATATTCTGTGAAAGGAAGTGTCTATAGACACATTTCAGATTCAGTCCTTTTGAAATTCGCCAACGCCAAAGAACTTGCTTGAGATAAGAGGATTTCTTAGATTGTGCTTTACTATCATCGATTTGTAAAATCATTCTCTAACATAGTTCGTTCTCTACACAAAGTATTGGAAAGAAAAACGAATCAAGTTCATTGAGCTGCTATTTGTGATCAAGTATTAAACAAACTTAAAAAAGAATTAGTCACTACCCTTTTATCAGCATATACAACCCTTAAAGATTCATTCATATTAGATACATATTATTTTGCAGTGAGAGTAGTGTTATCACAAGTACAACACAAGAAAGAACATTGCAATGAATGCTGCAGAAAAGAGGTATTGTATAGCTTGATAAAGCTAGTGAGTGTTGTTTGAGCCCTAAGTTATTTCTACCATTACTTTAATAGATAAAAGTTTGCACTCCAAACGTTTATGCAGCATTAAAATAGCTGATGAATTTTCACAATCCAGAAGGCCATACAGCAAGATAGCTCCAGAAACTTAAGGAATAGAACTTATATTGTCGTGCATCACTCTAAATAGAAACATGAAAATGCTAATGCATTATCCATCCTGATGACCCTGCATTAATGAAGAATGAACACCATAAAAGGTGGAAAGCATAAGTTAGTAAAGTCAATAAAAGTAAAACATATCAGAATAAATAGAGTCCAAGATAGGACACTTATGAGTAATGATGAAACACTTATGTGGTCCAATACTTAAAGGAAGGATGTTCAGGTAAAATATAAAAGTATAAACTATTTATTGCAGAATATTGCAGAATGACCCTAATGGCAAAGAAATGCTCATAACAGTCTAATGATGAAGGTGTACCAAGCACATTATGATTCCTTATGCCTACAAGAAGGCTTGTCAGAAGTGGGAAGATACTAGTGGACAGAAACTATGAGTACACCTAGTACTTCCACAATCACTATAATCAGAAGCAGTCAGTCACCTACACAACCATCCAGTAGTTAGATATTTAGATGTTAGGAAGACACTGGAGGAGTAAGATTATGATTCTATTGTGATGAATGTTGAGGCTTTATATACATTGTGATAAGAAAAGGTCCATGAAAAAACAAAATAATATTGTCATGGCTTTATGTATGTGTGATATGAGGTTGGGATTCTTCTACAGTAGGCGTCTGTGACTTGTTGGCGATAAATTTGAACAATAAATTGACAGCACACAATCCACTTGTTTTAAAATAATATATATTCAAAACAAGTCAAACGTATGTACAAAAATTCGTTACCCTATAGGATATTGCAGTTGTATCAAAAATTATAAATAATTCTCTTTTCTTGTCAAAAGTCCACTTAGGCTGATTCAATTACTTTAGAATCCAATTGACAACACAAAGTATTTTTTCTACTTTGTTTCTTACTTTACAATCTGCGATAGATTCACTTACATTACTCCGTGGGTTACCACAGTTCTATCTCGAACTTTAAATAATTGTCTCCTTTTCGTCAAAGTCCACACAGACGGGTTCATATACTTTAGAACACCCTCTGACAAGACAAATTATTCTCCTTATCTCTATTAAACTGTGAAATTCACTTTAAAATATTGCCCGTTGTGGCTATTCACTCACACACCAGCTAACTTCACGTTTTTTCCCGCTAACTAATCTTCTGACTGAACTGCACTTGACTTGTACTCGCTCGGTCGCCTATATTTATATGTTGTTCACTGAGGTCTCTACCTTTCTCCAAATTACGCGAGCATCGCTCTAATGCAACAATACTCACTTAAGGTAACGAAAAAAATGCAGAAGATTCGAGTAATATTACGTCAACAATATTAGTAAAACCTAGAATTTACTTATGATGTTAGAAAAACACGTAGGTTCAAGAGGTCTTGATAGAAATGAATAAAAAACTATAACCCGAGCGCTTTCGAAAGGTGAACCTTTCTTCTTCAGAGCCACGTTATCTCCACCCAGTGGTCTTAGACCTAGTAAGTATTTATCTTCTATAGCAAAGTCACCATCTTTTGGTTTTGCATCTGTAACAGCCACACCTTCCATGTCTATCTGTGCCTCAATAACTGCATTTGTAAGGTTTTATTCCCTCTCGAAGTACCTTTTCAACAGGTTGGCATGGTACATCTTGGTTGTCCCATCCACTTTCACCTTATATAGTGCATTCTGTTGACCACTTCTGGGTGATTTTCTTGTTGGCTATGGGTAGCAGAACTAAAACCTTCTGTCCGACCTTAAAACATTGACCCTTGGCCTTCTTGTTATAGAAGTGTTTCTCACGTCTTTGGTTGGTTTGGCTTACCCAATAGAACTGCTTTGATAGGTCTGGTTCAACCCTCCTTTCCAGCCCTCTGTTTTGTAAGTCTCTTTCCTCATTGTCTTGTGCCCGACTTTCTCTCCGGCACTGTCACAAAGGTTTTGCAGTGATGGATCTTTCTTCTATGCCTCCTTCAGCTCCCGTGGACTTACATTTAAGATATCACTTTTAGAGACTTTAAGGGGCTTGATATCTTGCTTTATCTTCTTCCCATGAGCTGTGGTGGTGACTGCAGATGCTTCATCAATCTTATTTCTATCTGTTTCTCCAAATTCCTAATATCTGGTATGTTTCCAATCACCAGGTCATATATTGGTGCCTTAATACGTATGGCTTCAAGGTCTCCTACATAATATGGAGTATCTACCTTTATTTTTGCTATGGGAAACTTTCTCACTGCCCCATAAATTAGCACACACTGGTGCACCTTGACTGTCATCTGGTTATCAGATACTAGACTGGTTCTCACTGCTGCACTACTGCACCCAGTGTCTCATAGGACTTTCACTTTCTTGTCCCCAACGTAGGCTAGCCTTCACCTATTGGCATATTGTAAATTGCTGGCACCTCTCAATATTTGTAACATGCTCCAAACACTACTGGCACTGTTGATCCATTGGCTAACTTCAGCTGACCATTAGTTGTGCACTGATCAATCAAGGAAATGACAATTCCTTTTTGTGCTTAATCTGACACGTTTTCTTGGTTACATTTCTTCCGGCAGTAGCATCCATGGTGACAGTCATCTTTTCTTGTTTCTTACCAGCACTATCTTTGTAAGTAGCGCCAGCTGCTTTATGTTGAGATTTCTGCTGCTGTTGTTTGTTGGTAATGGACTTGCACTCTTTAGCAATTTGCCCTGTTTTATAACAAATATAGCACCTCTTTTTTCCATTTGTCTGTTAATCTCATGTCACCTTTGATAGACTCCTGCTCTTGGTCAACCACCACTGATTTCGACTTTAATTGGATATTCTTGGACTTGCCCATTGTACTCCCTCCATGTGCTTCCATATACTGTTCTGCCAGTTTGGTCATCTCTTCTACGTCTTTTGGTGCTATCTCCTTTAGGAACAGTAATATGTCAGTTGAGCACGTAATCATGAACTGTTCACATATTAGTAGGTCTGCCAGTCCCTCAAAACTATTATTACACTTGGCCATGTCAGCCCATCTGATGAAGTAATGCTGTAGACGTGCCATAAACTGAAATACAGTTTCTCCAGTGTCAGGTTTGACTTATCTGAACTTCCGACGAAAACCTTCTTCCATAAGTTAATATCATTTCAGCAAGGCCACTTTTAATTTGTCATAGTCCATTACATCTTCTGATGTCATGCTTGGATATACTTGTAGGCCTTTTCCTGTGAGAAGTGGAATGTGGCAGACTGTCCAGTCGCCTTTGTCCCAGTTCTGACTTTGGGCAAATCTTTCATATCTTTCCAGATATATTTTCATATCTGTTCATCAGATTTGGGCAGCTTGGGTCAGCTGAGTCCTTCTTCTTTCTGTTGGGTGAGCTTGGTGATATCACTTTGTGCTCTTATTCTTTCTATTTCCAGTCCCTCCCCTTCTCTTATTTCTCAATTTGTGCTCTTATTCTTTCTATTTACAGCCTCCCCTCTCTCCCCTTTTCTTCTTTCTCAATTTGTGTTCTTACTCTCACTCTCTCTCTATTTCCAGTCTTTCCTTTCTCTCATTTTCTTCTTTCTTCCTCTCTTTTCTGTCTCTCCTCTTCTC
This sequence comes from Limulus polyphemus, assembly GCF_000517525.1. NCBI lineage: Eukaryota > Metazoa > Arthropoda > Merostomata > Xiphosura > Limulidae > Limulus > Limulus polyphemus. The sequence goes on along the minus strand of NW_013665799.1, from coordinate 72,952 downwards.
TCTCTTAGTTCTTGTTGTTGTTTAACAAACTCTCGTAGCTCACTGTCTTTTAACCCAATACGCTCACCTCTTTCTATCCATTTATCAAAATCTGTTGACATAGTTATATAGCGTGATTATAATATCTACACTATTTTAGCCACCACTACAGTTGTGCCTACATATTTCCGCTGTCGTTCACGCCTTCTTCTACAGCTGTTTGCCACTGTATAATCCTAGTTGGCTCGCCAAATGTCAGGGTTTTTTGTATATGTGAGCTGGGGCTGGAATTCTTCTACAGTAGATGTCTTTAACTTGTTGGCGATAAATTCGAACAATAAATTGACAGCACACAATCCACTTGTTTTAAAATAATATATATTCAAAACAAGTCAAATGTATGTACAAAAATTATTTGCCCTAAGGGATATTGCAGTTGTATCTAAAATTATAAATAATTCTCTTTTCTTGTCAAAAGTCCTCTCAGGCTGATTCAATTACTTTAGAATCCAACTGACAAGACAAACTATATTTCTCTACTTTGTTTCTTACTGTACAATCTGCGATAGATTCACTTACGTTACTCCATGGGTTAACACAGTTCTGTCTCGAACTTTAAATAATTGTCTCATTTTAGTCAAAGTCCACACAGACGGGTTCAATTATTTTACAACACCCTTTGACAAGACAAATGATTCTCCCCGATCTCTATTAAACTGTGAAACTCACTTTAAAATATTGCCCGTTATGGCTATTCACTCACACACCTGCTAACTTCACGTTTTTTCCCGCTGTTACGTCTCCGTTTGTTAATTAA
>NW_013665799.1:56114-71232 GCF_000517525.1 Limulus polyphemus | reverse complement strand
CGCGCTAAACAAACGCTATAGCAACGAACGTCAATAATACTCTGACCGCGGATCAATTACTCACTCTCTACACACACCTTACCTCCCCGCGTCACGTTTTCCCCTCTTATATATACCAGCCTACCCTACTAGTAAATACTAGAGCATTCGCCAAAGTACATGATAATTCTAGAAACGTTGCGTCACTGTAGTCACGTGACTCGCTGACGCAACACCGCTAACTAATCTTCTGACTGAACTGCACTTGACTTGCACTCGCTCGGTCGCCTCCATTTATATGTTGTTCACTGAGATCTCTCCAAATTACGCGAGCATCACTCTAAGGTAACAATACTCACTTAAGGTAACGAGACAAATGCTGAAGACTTGAGTAATGTGACGTCAACAGTATTAATAACACCTAGACATTAATAAAAACCCTATAACCTGAGCGCTTTCAAAAGGTGTGCCTTTTGTCTTCAGGGCCTCCTGAAAAAGAAATATCCACCTTTCGAAATCACTTGGGTTATAGGGTTTTTATTCATTCCTATCAAAACTTCTTGAACCTACATGTTTTTCTAACATCATGAGTAAAACCTGGACAACATTGTAATTGCAAATACAAATTACGACTCCTACAGAGTTATGTAATGAAATTTATCACAAGTAACACTTTTAAAACAATCCATTTTCAACACTCCTGTCTTGAAAACTAAACAATCATTAAATATTTAGTCACAAAATAAACTAAATTATACGTATACTAAACAGTCTTATATATCCAACAAATTTGGACAGCAACAATAGTATTGTGTTGGTGCATCACTTTAGAAAGTTGGTGTCAATATGTTTAGTCCTCTACCACAAAGCAACAGTGGCAATAAATATATTGTTGCGTCAGCGAGATCACGTGACTATTGTCACGCCACCTGCTTTCTAGAACTATCCCGTACCTTGGTGAATGCCCTAGCATTTACTAGATATAGGGTAGTCTGGTATATAAAAGATGGTCACAACGTGACGGAATAATGTGTGTGTAGACAGTGAGTAATTGATCTGCAGTCAGAGAGTATTATTGAGCACGTTCGTTGTTATAGCGTTTGTTATAGAGCGACTGTTGAAAATAAGTGTATCGTAAAGTTGTATTCGGAAAGAATAAACCAGTTTTATTAAGTAAGGACTTGTGTCGCTAAAGGTTCGTCGGAACGAAGTTACGGAAAGTTAATTAACAAACGGAGACGTAACAATATCATGATGATGATGTATTATATACATCTAATGACCAGAACCATAAATATGTTTTTCCTAACAAGGAAGCAAGCACTCTAGTAAGGAGACTTGTCAATAAATTTGTTTTAAGATTTGGGCTTCCTATGGAACTTCACTCAGATCATGGATGGAACTTTGAGTTTATGTTCTTTGTGGAAATATGTAATAACCATTAATCTATCTTTCAATAAAATGGGTAGAGTTATAATCCTACATTTTAGTTCAATTAACAATTTATGTAGATGAATATATGAAAAATTTAGATCAAGATCCTTCTACTTATCTGTTTGGCAATACATGAAGCTACATGCAACACACCAGCGTCATTGAGATTTGGGAGAGGACTCAAAGTGTCATTGAACCTTCTGTACTCACATCCAGACAATAATCACTCAGCAGAGCCTTAGAGACTAAGGAACACCAATGATGCCATATATTTATTTACCAGAGGAACACTTATATAAGATAGTGATAGGATAAAAACTCACTATGATCTAAATTCTGATAAGGCCGGATTTCATGAAACAATATGTCTGTAAAGTTCCTGTCACAAGAGCAGATAAAATCTAAGGTTAAGTAGGTGTTAGGAAGTTCCATATGTTGTAATGATAGAATAAATAATGTGGCCTACAGAATCCAGAATGACAGGTCATCCTCCATGGTGGTGTTTGGAAGTATGTTATCAAGAGAAAAGTCAACTGGTTAGATTCAAGAAAGACTCCACCAGTGGTAACTCACCCTGATGAAGAGCCCGAATTTCTAGTCGATTCAGTTTAAAAAAGAGTTTGCCAGCAGAAAATTAACTTACTGAAGAACTCGGGACTCCTGGTGAGACCACTTCCAAAGTATAATTAAGGATAAAACCATCTGTGAATTTACTTAACCACCTACCCAGAGAGAACAACCTTAGTGACAATAAGGGAAATAGATCATCCCATCCCTGAATCTTCAACTTTGGAAAAGAAAAAAAAAAGATTTGGAGAATAAACATTTTCGGTACAATTAATATGACAACAAAGACTTTGTTTTGTTTACCAGAATTTCATAGGAATTTTTCTCCGCTTGCTAATGGACACTTCATTATCAAAGAGTCTTGAATCCAGAGCTGAATAAACAGTTAACTATTGGTGAGTTTCTTTTGAAAGTATAATGAAAATAAAATATTTAACAGCTACTTATTATTTATTTAGGTAAAGTTATTTTTGGCTGTTTGCAAATCGGGTAAAAACGAGATAAGAAAAAGGCATTGGCCAATGTTCTTGTTTCTGTATCAAATATCAATGAACAATTCATTCAGTTTCTCTGCAATGGTAATAATGTATTTTCCGTTAAGAAAATAAAACCATTGTCACTGCTATCAAAAGACTGGTATGTCATGGCTAGCAGTTGGAGTAGAAATCATCATTTTCTTTAAGTTAGCACCTCTCTCTTTCACAGTCCAATAAGGTCTAATGACACTGTTAACTAGAACTGAGTTGGGTAGGAAAAAATATTTCTTTTATGTTGGAGAATTATCAATTAATGGTCAAGGCCTACAACATACATGTACAAAAGACAGGGGTAAACATATTTGTCAGAAACTGAGCATTGGGTTAAAAATCATAACTTGCCAAACATTAACTTTGTGGGAAAAAATATATATTAGGTGCAAGCAATAAAATTTAATTTATACTGTACTTCACATGAAAGCAGTAAAATGTAATGTAGACTGTACTTGACTATTGATATAAGCACATTATCCTATCTAAAGTCAGCTAATCCAGTGCATGTGTATAAGCCATTGCATACAAGCTTTTTAAGGTGAACACATGAAATAGTCATGTCCCAGACTGACTGTTGCTTGCATCAAAGTGACTCCCCTCAAATGGTTATATGTTATTTCAGCTTCATTGAATTTTTCACCAGTCTGTTTCATGCTGCAGACCTTTGGGACCATTGGTGGAGAGGGGTTGAGGAAAACAAACACAAAATAGTGTTGTGTCTATTGTGGAGTGCAGATAATAGCTTTACAAGCATTAGCCACTTCCTTATCTTTGGGGAGAAAATATTCCAACACAGCATATCTGTTACAAGTTAAATATAAATGAAACAAAGTAACACTATAACTGGTTTAATTCTCAATTCCAAGTTACCATAATGTTGCCCACAGAAAATGTGCAATTTAGTCAGGTTTATACAGAATAAACATCAAGAAAATATTCAAGTAATTCAGAAATAGTTCAATATTATAAACTTGACATATTCTAGGACAGAATTGCTAGAAACCATGAGTATGTCATAAATTTGGTAATATATCTGGATTTTTGTTTCTCCTTTTTTCTCTACAGTTTAGGTTGTACTGAAATTAAGTCGTATAATAAAGCTTCAAAAATGATTTGTTGTGTGACCTTTAAACGTTCATGCTTTCTTTTTTTACGTTTCGTGATTATGAACTTTACATCATGAAGAAAGGACTTAATCATCTCTTTGTTGTTACATTCTAAATTTATATACCAACGAATTTTATTGTAATGGTGGCGTGATGACTAAGTCGATAGACTTATAAACTGGCAGAAAAAGGAGCTTGAAAAGAAGGGGTGAAGGAAGTCTAGCAAAGATTTAAAAAGGAGTGTAAATTGTGTGTGCTCGTGGGGCGAGGGGGTTGATTGTAGCTTCCTTTTGACTACCTTAGACTAGTGTAAGAAGAAGGAAGATAGTACAACTGTAGTGCTGTACTATTGAGACAGAAAAGAGGAGAGACGTTGCATGGTTGTATATTTTGTTTACAATGTACTAAACAAGGTGAAGTGTGTGTCCGAGAAACATTGACGGTCGTATATCTATCATTTCACATCTGTTCTTAAATACATTTCCACATTTCTTGATCGAACAGCAGCAACTTTGACACAGTGATACAGAATGACAAGAGGAAGGTCATGAGGGGGGTTGGATCCCCCCATCTAATATCATATTGATAGAATTATTGAAAACAGTATGTCTTTATTTTCAGTATTGGTACCTTTATGTATTTTTATTGCACTTTTAATGTTCATTATGTTAAAAAAATAGAAGCACAATTTCCTATCCTTTGTTACAAACGAGTTTTTATTTCACCCGTCCAACCGGCGGGTACTCCAGCTAGTTATGAATAGAAGAGAATCAAGTGAAATAATAGGGGAGAAGAAATATAGATTACTTTAGGAAAAGTTCATAGAATTTTGAACGTTTATGGATGGGCTTTTCAAGAGTACATTTTTCTTGACGCTAGAAGAATGTGCTTTGTTCTGGTTGTACCTTATAAGTTTGTTTTATTAACCATTATTTAATTTTCTGTTTTTATTCGTGTCTTAATAAATTGGCTTATAAAATATTCAAAGTGTGACAAGTTCTACCATATTTTCTTTAATTCTAAAACAAGCCTATACTCGTGATCTCATTTTTCTGAAGCAAAATTGCTAAATATATTAATATTCTGATTATCTCTAGTTGAACATATTTTCTCACCACCAATAATGAAATACCAGGATCATTATGTTTCTCTCATGGTGTGGTACAGATTAAAAACTACCTTCAACTCCTTTAGTGAAAAACACTTGGTTACAGATATTATGATTTAAAAATAAAGCAAACGTATTCTTTACTACCACTAAGTAAAAACAGAACACATGTTTTATCTCTCTGTATGTACTTAAAGCAAACAAACACATCTCAATTTTCTAGTTACAGTTCTTTATCGCCTAAACATTGTACTCTACGTATGTTTACATTAATGTGTGTAATATGTAATATACAAGAACAAATAAATATTATACATAAAATAGATATATATATCGCAATACATCACATTTTGAATCAATGCACAGGCCCAATTCAGCAGAAATGAGCTCCTCAATGTATTTCAGACAGCTGGATCATGATTTACATTGTTAACTACAGTTTGCACTAACTTACAAAGAGACCAATATAAGACAATGCCATGAACAACAGTAAAGTATCTCTACTATTATAGCCAACTATCAACGCCTGTAGTCATGCCATTTAGGACGGAATCAACACTTATTGGTTGGGAACCCATTGCAATTTTCATCATGAGAAACATTATTCAGACCATATCACAGTCTAAATTACTTCTCATGCTACTTAAGAAAACAACTCTCTTACTGTACATATGAAACACTAGGACAGATCAACCAGAAATAAAGACATTATAATAAGTGTAATAGAGCGCTAGTATATTTTTCAAATTTATCCCAAGAATTATAAATTAAGGGTCGTGACTCTCTTTTATAATTAGCTTTCAGAATATTTGGCTACATCAACTGCTGGTTTCTTCCTCTGCACTAACTGCTGATAAGTTCCATCCTGGTCATAGTAATTCAAAGATTGATGTTTACATTTTATCCAGTTTCCTAAATAACTAATATATTCCACTATCACCTTTTATACCCTTGGCTTATGAACAGAAAGATAGGTGTTTCTAGCACCTTACTCATTATTGGCTATTTCAAAATCACATGACAAAGTGCTTTCACTGTTCTTTTAGTCAAAGTCTTATCAGCCTCTAACAGCTGGTTAAAAAGAAAAGTGGATTTTAAAGCTGCACAGTGTACAGAATTTGAATGTTCAGCAAATGTACAAGCTCTCAACATCTGAAGAGATACTGTATCTATGTTACTATGACACTGCTCTGGATGATGATCATGCAATAAAAAGATTTACTTCCTGAAAAGTTGCAATAATATCTTCCGTGTTTTTAAAGTACACAAACTATTTCAGTTGCACACGGATCACTCAAATAATGGTTCACAAATAGTGGTAGTAGTGTTTGATAATTACCACAACTGCAAGCAATTCTTTATTTTTATGTGCAATACTGGCATCCAGGAAATTTTAAAGTATGACTAGTGTATGCAATAACATGCTCTACATCGTCCTACGCTTTTAAAAACATTGCTCTGATCTCATTGTCACCACCTTCAGTTTCTGGGGAAAATGACTAATCCTTATTACAGTGGATTGAATGAATTATATTAAAACAAATTTCCAACCTCATCATGTCATTACAGTCAATGTTAACACATCCAGTCATGGTCTATCTTATGGAGGTGTACCTTGACAATAGCCATGCAGCAAAAGTTCCATTAAAAAAATGTCCCAATGCTGTTATATCCCAAGCACACAGCTCCTCCATTAATGCTTTCTGTAATCCATCTAATGCAGTGGTTCTCAACGTGGGCCATATGGCCCCTCAGGGGCCACGCCATGTTTCTAAAGGGCCACACGTGAATGAAGGAAAATTAGGGGCCACAGTAAATTCTGAGTGGGCCACCGAAACTTCACTGCCCGAATAAAATATTTAAAATTTAAAACTGAATCAAAGGCTCCCTTCTCCCTACATCCCCTCCCCCACAGCTCAGAAGTCAAGTTACCAGACGCGACTAGTACCGAGTGTACAATAAAAATGTTTGTCTGGTATCTGTGAATGTTTTCGACTGATTCTCAAGAGCAGCAGAGTGATATAACAGTCCAAGTTAGATCAAAACGTGACAAACATTATTTCTGGATAAATAGTGAAATAGCTAATAAGTTTCCACAGCTCTGGGAGAAGACAAAGTTGTATTTTATGGCTTTTCCCACATCTTATCTGGTTGAATCTGGTTTTAGTCGGGTGACTTATTTACTATCAAAAATACGTAACCGCCTTTGTGTTGTGAAGAGAGGTGATCTTCGTTTATCACTGACCACACTGCAACCGAACATTCAAAAACTTTCAAGTGTTCATCAGGCCCAAGGATCACACTGAATAAAATTTCAATGTAAGTTAATAGAATATTTTTTACTTGTATAAGTAAACAGTATGTTATAAACAAAATATTTAAAAGCAATACAACAGTGTGGAAATAAAGTAACTTTTTTCCTAAGTAACAGCGTCTACGAAGGGTGGGGCCACAGAGATAAATCAAACTCAAAAGGGAGCCACGAGCAAAAAAAAGATTGAGAAACACTGATCTAATGTACAAGGACAATGATTCTCCAGTGCCAGCTTCAACAGTCCAAATGCACAGAAATCCATAAACAGTGTCTCCCGCAACTTGAACACAATGCCTTCATATGGAATATCATGAGTATCCATTTCATTCTCTAGCTGCTTGAAGTATGTGATGGTAGAATGAGAAGAATAACTGGAAGTTTTATCTTGATGAACCCATACCCTATTGGCCTTATTTACAGGTGGAAATATTTCTTGATTATGTCGCATGGGATACGTGGACGGCTTTTGCCACTGATATTTGTGTTCATGAGTTCATACCTGTTACAAGACATAACTATTTGTTTACCATGCTTGTTGCATTTCCCTTTCTACATGATCTGGTGCCACAAACTTGGAAAGCTTTGTTTTCCAATGCCACTACGTACAAGGGATATTCCCATCTTAGAAATTCTAAATCCCTGATATGAGCACGTGATATTTTGTGTCGAAAAGGGCTGTTTTATACCCTTCCCAAAAGCGAACAATCTTCGGTTGTAACACTACCTATATAATGCCAAGCAATATCAAAATGTACTTCTAATCATGTCATACCACTGTAGTTGTGGTTATCACGTAACTTGCTGATTTACATATTCAAAATAGTCTTAATGTGATTATCCAGTCTCTGTAGAATAGGCTAATGTCGGAGCTTAATATAAATCACAATTCAGCAATAGAAAGACTTAATCATAATTTTCAGTCCATCGAAAATGAGATTCAGCTTTAATCAAAGCAGACACTGTTGCATCTATATTGGAAAAGTTGGCCACGGAACACCAATAATATGGTGCAAAATTTAAAGAACATGGGTGGTTTGAAAAGTAGATCCTCTTCTAATCGTTCTTTCTGTAAATTACTGAATGTATCTGTATACATACGAACATGTACACATGTGGCATTCGTGTACATTGATGTCTACCAGAAAAGCCATATATTCCAGCAAAATACAGGCTCACGACTGTTAACAAAGAAGGAAACAAGGAAACACAAGCACAATGTGAAATACAAAAAATTAAACAAACACAATGCTATTGTGGTTCATAAATATACATTCTTATCTTAATATAGTATCATTCTACATTTATCATTTATTCTACATATGTACAGTTTTCACATAATACATGCTCAAGAAAGTCATTAATTTTGTTCCTTTGTCATCCTCTACAGATAACACTTAGTCTACCCAAGTATGGCTGTAATGCTTCACTTTGCATAAGAATGTAGACAGCTATGTCCACCAATCGTAGATCAGGTTACAATCTTCCATATGGTTGAATATGAGAATAATCAGTTATATGGGTAACTCTAGTAGCTCTGGATAAATCCGTCATCACCTGTTAAGTAAGGAACGTTAGATTTAAACAGTCTGGTATATACTCTCGACTGTAAAAGTTTGATAAACGACCTCAAGGAAGATAGTTAATTGATGATCCAGTTAAAGTGGTAATCCAGCATCTAAACAAATGTACATAGTGCGTTTATGTGTTTGGCTTATTAAAGATTGCCCATTGTGTTTACATTATATCTAGTAATTGTTTCGTTCCAACGAACTCAGTCAGAATTATAGAACTCAGAATTACTTCACAATAGTTATATTGTCCAATATCCTGCTATTCAGTGGACCTATCCTATTGCATTTACAATAATCAATTTGACCTGAATCTACCACATTATTTTACCTAAGCTGGACGGGCTTCTTATTCTATAGCGTCTGACTGCTGGGGATGAGCTTAATTCAAGAGAAAAACCAAGTGCAAGAGACAGTACTATGGAAAAATCTGGCTTTTATGCTCTAGTGAAACAAAGAAAATCAAGTATCCCAAAAGTCTACAGGTTGTATACTTCAACCAATAATCTAGACGCAATCTTAAGCCAAGTCAGGTGTATATGTTTTTGTATTGCCGGGTTTGAATAGGCTGCCTGCCAAGGAGTTCGTACAGAAACATTTATATGCTAGCTTGAAAGTTACAACCGAAGGTTGTAGTATGTAGCCTTTACTTCTGTAAAAGGATAACATATGTTTATGATATTGAGACATTCAATTAACAGAAATACAATTAACTACATGCCAAAACTGTAAAAAAAAAACTCAGAAAAATGTTACGTGAATATATCTAAATAAAGACGTCTTTCATGTTAGTTATGGAAGGGTGACATTTATGATTATTTTTATAAACCCATACAAATATGATGCAGATACAAAAGTTGGTTATCTTCATCTTATATATCACATTCAAATAACCCCGATGAAACCCTAATGCTATCAACGGGTGGACCCATTTTCTTCAGAAGTAAGAGAAGAATGGTGAATCTAAGTATAAAATGTGGACACATATTCTCACAGTATCCACATCCAAATGTTGTATCTTCTAATTATTGAACGTGCATGAATAAATTAGATTACTGTCTCTATCTAGTGAAACCAAAGTTAATACGGTATAGACATACGTATACCCTGGTACATATATATATAAGCATACGTAAACATGCATGTTACACACACAAGGCAGCTTAAACGTATTGTTGTAAGCTATATTTCTAATGTCTTAATTTGGATGTCAGCGAAAGATCAAGTAAGTTTGTGGTAGTAGGCTTTGGAATACCTACAGTGTTCTAGATAACGTCACACAAATATAGTAACTCATACGAATATCTACAAGTGAGACATCAATTATGAATACTACAAGTTAGTAGAGTGTTATAGTAGTATTTGTCAAATTGAAATACTCAGCGTTTGAATGCCAAGTACTCAGTTTTCAGTTGGAAGACTGCCAGTTATTCAGTGAAGTATTTGGATCAGCATTAATTATCCCATACAGAGACGACATATAAAAGAGGCCTGGCGAGACTTGGTCTCCCCAAATAAACCGTTCCTAACAAATCATTAATCTCATAAACTTAAAAATATTATACAATTCTTGTGAACATAGAATAAAATGTGACAAACTACATTATAACTACATTATAATGTGTATTAATCATGAGCGTTTTTAATTTTCGGCGATTCTATATGTACTGTTACGAATGCTGATTGTAGCTAGTCAGTCTGTGTAATTTGGTCCAGAAATGCCGCTGTAATATATCCGCCTCATAAAGTATTATTAAACAATGGACTTCGTAGAATCCACTTTGTTGTTTTACTCTTCTAGTCCTCGCTTAGCTTTGGCTGTTGGATGTGGGTTATTGTTTGTTATATGGTCCAAAGGCTGTTCGTTTACGAGCACGAACTGATTCTTTCCAATTGTGTAACCCCCACACGTGACAAAAAAGCCTACACGAATAAAAGACTCATTCGCCACCTATGATTCCGTATATTCAGTTACTCGATCGATTAGACATGAAATTGTACAAGCAGCTTTATTTGCACATTAACTGTAGTGCTATTAGCAAGATATTTTCATTTCAGTTGAAACGTCAACTGTAAACTTTGGTCTACAAGTGAAGTGTAGAAACATTAAGAAAAAAATCTTATTTTGTTATTGTTACATAGACTGGACTTTGCATTACTTTCAACAAATAAACTGAAAGAATCTGCTCAACTAGAGAATAACTTTCCAACAACAATTGGATTGATTTTTACTTCTGATCTTTGGAGGTAGCTTACTTTATTAATTTAAATTAAAGGCTGTTTCATTACTTAATCACCAGAGGGTAGCAGCTTCGAAATCAAAGCATGTAAATATTACATAATACTACTGTCGTCGAAAGGAGAAATCGGCGATTCTATATGTACTGTTACGAATGCTGATTGTAGCTAGTCAGTCTGTGTAATTTGGTCCAGAAATGCCGCTGTAATATATCCGCCTCATAAAGTATTATTAAACAATGGACTTCGTAGAATCCACTTTGTTGTTTTACTCTTCTAGTCCTCGCTTAGCTTTGGCTGTTGGATGTGGGTTATTGTTTGTTATATACTATCTTACTAGTGTTGCCAAGGTAAGTTAAATTTGACGTAAATTAAACTACTTCATATTGAAAATGTAGAAGTAGAATGTTGAATGGCAAGGTTACTTATACGTGCATTCTTTTTAAATGTTAGTCTAACACAAGTAACAGTAACAGAGCACTTAGTTACTGATCAAAGGTAATGACCCAAGTCTTTATAAACCTCAGAAACTGGGCTTCCTTTCAATTTCGTAAAATAATAATAATATTTATTAAATAATTCTTAAGCGGGGAAATCATAATACTCGGCCTTAAATATTTTGCCAAAGCCCAAGTCTTGAGTTCTACAGTTAAATTTACATTCACTATATTGATTATTAATATTATTATTATACGTTGACATTATGATTAGGACGAATATAGATTATTAATAATATTATAATTTATATTAATCATGAGCGTTTTTAATTTTCATACTTGAGTTGATAGGAAGGTATTAAAAGTATAATTAACAAAAGGGCTAAAAGTAAAAGGGACTAGAATTTAGAAATGGATGAAGAAGAACTAGAAATAAACTGATAGAGAAACTGTTTTGAAGGATTTGAACTAACTGAAATATCTTTAAAGTTTTACCATATTGCAAAATATTACTTCTTCCTTAATACTAACTTCAGCCTTGTTTCCTTAACCAAAATTATTGATAAACATGCATGAAATATGATAAAAGAAATTATTCAATAAAATAAATCTTTAAGGACAACTTAATAAATATCATAAAACTCATAATTATATATATAAATAGTCATATGTATTTGTATATAATTATAGTTTATACACGAAATTATGGTATTTTAAGACATATGGGTAAGGTAGTTGATGTCCATAGTACAGTACCAGTGATAAAAAAAAAGAAGTCTAAATCCATATTTTAAAAAAATCAATATAACTGTGACAGAATACTAAGCTAACACTGGATGCCTATTATTTTTTTTATTTTTTTTAAATACACACCAACTCCTTCATAAGAGCAAGTTGCACATTATGTATACTATTTAGTATTTGAGTAGGCTGGGAATAAGGTGTCCACAATTTATGTACACAGTTGTGTCAGTTCATGTATATAACTTAAGTTATAGAATCATCCTATTATTAACCCAGTGTTCTTGGGCTTGGTCAATTGAACCGAGCCTGTACTGGAAATAATTATTTATAAAAATATTATATTTATAATATAAATAATTATTTATTTATATTCAAATTATTTTGAATAACAAAAGAAAACATAAAGCATGATATTTCAGTTATCCAAGAGAAGCTAAAATGTGTTCAGAAGTTTAATGTAACAGAATAATGTCTGCAGCAAAAAAAAAAAAGAGAAATTTTAACATAAAAATACATTCAGTTATTTTAATTAAAAAAATGGAGAATTTGGTTTTCAGGTGAAGTTAATTTTATACCTTTGATATGATACATGTAAATTACTATCTGTCATCTGTTAATTTTAATATTTTGAAGGTAGTTTTTATTTTATTATAAACATCTTGGCAAGTGTGTTATAATTGCATTTCTTAATAATGTTACCAAAACAATTTAATAGATTTTGACTGAAAAATATAGAGCTATCAGGACTAGATGATCACTTTTAAACATGGATAATATATAGTTGTACTATCACTAGCTATATGAAATGAGTTTTTCAGTTATCTTGAATTCCAGTACTAAAAGCACAGGGTTCAAAGTCTCTTATCATTATTATACTTTTTTATCTTTTATGTTGACTGTTACAAATCCATGCACATCACATACAGCAAAAAAAACAAAAAAAAACGTTTCTTTTAATAGTAACTACCTCATTGGTATTACTCATTGTAATTTTATAATATTAGAAATAACTGTTTAAAAAAACTGTTACCACCAGGTACAGTAGACAACTTGGGTTCAGTGTACAATAAATCTAGCTGTCCTCCCTGGCTTTGTACAGATTCTGACTGTCTTTGTTCTTGTAATGTAGTAGAGTCTAAGTCCTTATTCAGTATATTATGCTAAATGTTGTCCAGGACAAAAACTGGAGTTTTAAGATGAATTTTGTAACTTTTAGCACTTGTAAAGAATTTCTAATCAAAAATACAAATAAGCTAATTGTATAGATGAAAAGTAACTTATAGGTTAATAAAGCCTAATCTTTATAACAAATCAACTAGAAGTACTTAATGTTTTAAATCAACAAAAAATACAACTAAAACTTTAGAATTTATTCTTTCATCAGGTGAGTATCATTGCTGGTAACAGTAAATTTGTTCTTACTCCCAACAATATCTCACAAGGTTTGGCCAGCTTAGGAGATTTACTAAATTTAGGCTAGTTCTAAATCAATATAGTAAGTCCATAATGCAGAATAATCTTCATAAATGTAAAAATTATTAAAAATATAACAAATTATTCTAAACATAACCAATAATTTTAATAAAACCTGTATCAAGAAAAATGAAGTATTTCATTACTTGTAAAACAAAAACACCAGTCATTAGTGCACAAAATTTGAATATATACTTGTAATTATGCAGGTATTATCAGTTCAATATAGTCAATAATAAGAGATCAAAAGTACAAAAATGACTAAAAATCATAAATAAAAATACATTAGCTGTCTACAAACCTGAACATACACCCTGTAGTCAGGAAGACCATATAGGAACTAAGATTAAGGTTGCAAAAAAGAATAAAACTTTTTGCAATCACTAATATAATACATGTTAATTTTATATCAAGATTCATTCATTTGGCAGCAATCTTTATGATCATGGCCAAACTTCAGGTGTACATGTTGATGATATTGTAATTAATATAGCCTTAGTATATATATATATATTGCTGGGATTTTGAGTTGCAAATTATTTTTAATATTGAAAATACTTTCCTAAAAGTGAAAGAGTACACATCTAAATGGATTATATCGTTCACAAGCATATAATTATTTGTAATTTACTTAATGTACACATGTTACATGTGTAAAATATTTTGTACTGTATGAAGACTTTTCAATTAGCTGTTTTGAAGATGTAAAACCATGTATTACTTTCACTCAACACAACACACTTTTAATCAGGATTCATGCAAGGTTACTTATTTTGTATTTAAAAAACAACAACTTCTGTCTTCATTAAAACATAGAAAATATTGTTACTAATTTGGAAATAGATTTTTAATTTTTTGTTGTTATCACTTACAAAATGAGAGTACAAATTCATAAGTTTCAGAGCTGGTTCTGTCAAAGAACTAATGAATAAACTGTTATCTGTTTCGAGATGGATAACAGGTGAAAGGCTATGTCATCTTGTTTGTTGAATCTCATTCAAAATTTTATTGAACTACTATTTCATGGATTTATGTCAAAAACTTTGGTATCAAACTGTAGATTATAATTCAAATTTTAGTACTATATACTACTCAATTTCTTAATTTAATAGTAAATATTAAAAAAACACAGATAAACATCAATTTTTGTGTATCACTTGGTATGTTAAATGCAGCACTGGTTCAGATTAGATGTTTTTGAAGTCAAAATACTAAGTATAGTTTTGTATGAATTAGAAACTCAAATTACTGATATTGACAAGCTGGTATATACAATAAGAGCCTCTTATCTTTTCAGTTTGCTAAGATATTGCTCATGTAATAAATCAAACACTGTGGCACCTTGCCCACCTCTTTCCATTTTTGGAAATGCTCCCTAATATACACTTACTTCTATATATGAAATGAATAACCAGTTGGAAGCTCAGAATGTCTCCCTATTAGCTTTCTCAGCCATTTTAACAGTTTTGGTGCCATTTCTTTCTTTTGAACCAATATTTCAATAAGGTATGGTGTGTCTTTAGTCTGCCTAAAATTTCATATTTTTTTAGACAAAAATACATCTTAGTTACTAAGCTTGATAAATTATGGCAGAGTTCTGTGGTGTTAATGTAGTAATTT
>NW_013665799.1:46221-55114 GCF_000517525.1 Limulus polyphemus | reverse complement strand
TTTTACAAAATACTAGTTTACTTAAATACAGCCAAGAAAAGTTACTTTGTCCTGACCAAAGGTCAGTTTTATTTTATTTGATATGGTAACATGAGCACACGTGAGTTGCATCATTATAACTTCTGCATTGTTAGCCAGGCAAGGCTGAAAGGTTAATATGATAAAAATAATATATATATATATATATATATATATATAAATGTATAATGTTATGAGATTTAAGCTATTTCGTCTAAACATTTATGTTTTCAATTTATAACTTGTGTTCATTGTAGAATGAAACTGGTATAATTTATGTTTATTTCCTAATTTGTTATGGTGGTTGCAAAATCAGTCAAATCTATCGAACCCATACAGAGATTAATTACTGAAAATAACAGATAAAATATTAAGTTTTTTCTTAAGAAATGTTTGCTAACTATCTGGACATTATAAAGATTTCACATTTGAAATTTCAAAATTTTCTGATGCATAGAAATATTTTTAATCTCATAATGAATATTAATTTGCATGATAGATAGGCAACATGCGAAAAGAAAAAAAAAAAGACATGAGAAAAACATTGCTTTACAAACCTTAAGACTTAATAATAAAAATTTATATTTTGCATATGAAAGCATTGTAATGTTTACTGATAATATTCCAAATTGCATTAACATTCGCTTACTAATTTAAAAGTTATAACATGAAAACTATAAGAAGCACAAAATGGTTACGAGGTCGGTCCCAGGCACTAAGTCCGTGCTGAAAGAATTAAGATATAAAAATACAATGAAAGACCTTGTGGGCAGAATCAGCATACAGCTACATGTTTTTCACATATAAAATTACATGTGTGCAAAATGTATGAACATTTAAATGTTTCAATTCTCACATTGGAATGCTAGAAATCAATTTTTCTGTTGTTGTTGTTCTATGAAAGGGAGACAGTATCAGTGTACATTTGTTTAACATAGAAAACAAGCTGGTGTGCTTTTCCCTCTACTTTTACATGTGTGTACATGTCATATTATGAAAATTGCAATAATTATCTAGTACACATTTCATTCCAATATTAAATTTAATCTTGTGTAATGATTAGAAGTATGAATTACCTCTCTCTATCTACAGTGAATTTTTCTTGAAAAATAACATACAAAATACATGAACACAGTGTTTTAACATTCAAATTTTCCTCTTTTTTGTGCACACAACAAAAACTGAATAAATTTCCAGTTATCAGTTTTGTTTATTTATTGTAATAAATTAGAATAATTACAGTGTTGTTAGTTTAGTTGTATTTCTATTACTAGCAAAAGTGAAATTTACATATAGTTGAAAGAGTATTTAGTGAAGATGCTTATTGAGATAGAGATGTGACCTGTATGTTAGTTATAATACTTCCATTACTGAAATCAGTTGTTTTTTTTTATACTGAAGCATCCAATGTTTGCTTGTAAGGAAGGAAAATTCAAAGAATTTCTTGAGTTGAACTGCCCAATTTTGCAAGAAAGATATTGGCCAACATTGTGGTGTTTCAGCACTCATGCACAGACTGTACTAGCACACTTGTTTCGAGGAAGACTTCCCAACTTACCATATCACAGGTCTGTGGTGCTTAGCTTTAAGTACATTATGTTCTAATAAGGTTTTTCAAAAATATTAATAAAGAGGAAGAAAAATATGTATACATGTTAATGGAAACATTAGAAAAATTAGAGTATGTTCTCATTTGGGTAACCTAGAGTTTAGTTCATACTGAAAGTTTTAAGAGACTCCAAAATAGAAGATTAAAGTTTAGTGTTGGATAATACATATGTATGGTGAATAAAAATGCTTTGTCACATTGCATAGTTTCTCTACAAATACAGTTTCTGTCCTGCTGACACATTCACTTTCTATACTTTCTTGGTAGCAAATTTCAGATGACACTGCATTTGCTGAAAATTTGTTTGATGATTTAAGGTTATGTTGCAGTCTTGTTTGTCTTTTTTTCTTTTTTTTTTGGGGGGGGGGGCAAGTGAAATTAATCAATAAAAGTTTTTCTGCTGTTATGGTGCTTAGAGACCCGTTTCATCTTTTCTGGTATGCCTTACAACTCATGCCAAACAAGAAAGTGTAATTGATAAGTTAACTACAAGTACAAAAAACAGATGTTTTACTTCTTAAAATAGTAGTTTGATAAAATTCAAGAAATGAATGAGAATTTCAATAATTGTGCAATGAAGTTGGTAAGGAAATAAACTGGTTTGGAACATCTAATGCCTATCAGAAATGTGGAAAGCAAAAGCTGAAATTAATGAAATTTTGGAAAAAAAGGAAGAACTTGCTTCTAAATAATTGCAACATATATAGAGCTGGGTAGTTAATTTGATAAATTGATATAATTGATTACCTGTAAACATCAATTAGTGTTATGTAAAATAGTCAATAAGTATAAATTATGCTTAAATCCATTAACAATCAACTAATCAAAATTACTGGTACATTACCTCCATTCGCATAATTAGCTATTCTCCTTTAGTGCTGCCCTCTATATGCAAAAAATATTTTTACACATGCCACTAGTCTTTTTCCTACCCTCCATTGGAAATTACTCATTCCAATGTGTCTCATCATGTGACAACCCTTCATCAATGAGAGTATCACACACCCTTGTTACATGTGACTCCCTCTATTCAATTCTACCAAATTATCACTTCTTGTTTGGCAGTGCTCGTGTGCTTTGTCATTGTAACTTTAACAGTTATATTTCCGAAATGGTTTTTAATCGTTTTTGATTATACAGCTGACAAATGTATTTTCAGTTTATTTTCCAGTTTTTAATTTTTTTGCATATTTGTATTAATCTCTCAAACAATTTGTTTGATTTATTATTTACCATGAATCCCGAAGTTAATATAACCACATTGGGTTTCACACCTACTATAAGCACGTTTTCACTGGCTGCAGGTGGGTGTGACCTGTCATTGGATTTATCTGCAATTATTCACCAACAGATTGATCATTATATGGGTCAATCACCTTCTGTTCGTTCTGATGAAGATTTTGATAGCCTTTTTCTACCATCAGATTTTGCCGTGTATTCCTATGCACCACCTACAGAATCAGCTAGGTCTAATACAGCATTTTTAACTATGATTTCTCAGAGATATGATGTTTTATCCCTTTCCCCAATTTCCTATGATCCCCATCCTCTGTTGCATGATTGTTCTTCTCCTTACTTAGTTTTCCCACTTTCCTCAGGTATTAGGGTTCGTGCTGAGCATTTTGCTTCCAATTGGATGAGGGTGCCAGCAAGCCTTGCCCCCCATGGGCTATTCCCCTGTGGTGATATTTCATCACAGAATAATGGATTATTTGGGTTATCTCAGACGGACTTGTCTTACAATTCCTTTCCTCCTTTGTCACAGATACTCATTTCCTTCCCTCTGTCTTGAGATCCCATTACCAGCCAGCATCTGTCAGAGGCAATTCAAGACCTTCTGTCTGAACAGGCCATCGAACCTGTGAATCATCTTTCTTACGGTTTTTATTTCAGGTTGTTTGTTGTCCCCAAGAAAACCAGAGACTGGCAGCCCTCATTTTACCATGGAATCGTTTCTCACCCTCAGGTGGGCTTTTTCTTCCAGGTGGATGATCAAGATGGTTATCACGAATGCTTACTTACATATACGAATAGCTCGGCAGTTGCAATCATATTTTCGATCTGTCCATCAGGGGATGATCTATCAGTTTTTTGTCGGATGGTTTGAGCTTTTGCTTATCTTCATACTCTAGGGATACATTTTCATTATTATATGGATGACTGGCTACTTTTTGTTCATTCTGTAAAGGAGTCTGCCTGTCATACTCTTCAGCTGCTCTGGGAGGTGTTTTCATTGGTCTGGTTAATTAAATTGGACAAGTCTTTCCTCCGACCTACCAAATATCTGATTCATTTGGGTGTTTTTTTTCAATGCCCATCTCAATCGGGCCCAACCTTCACCTATTTGACTTCATTTGATGGAATTTTCAGTTCACCACACTCTTAATCTTCCCTCTTTTACAGCTCACAAGGTTCTATTGCTTTTAAGGATGTGGTCTTCCATGGTTGCACTTATCCCCTTGGGTCATGCTCAAATGCGAGATCTTCAGTGGGTTTTTCACAACCAATGGAATCTTCCACAAGATACTTTACAGGCTCTGATTACCCTTCCTCCTACCATAGTCAATGATTTGCATTGGTAGTTGGACAGGACCCACACATCGGCAGTGTTCTGCTTCCTCCTCCTCGTCCAGGCTTACAAATTTCCATGAATGCTTCCCTCCAGGAATGAGGGGGGTCAGTCAACAGAAGGCTTCAGGGTGTTGGTTTGCAACCGAGAAGTCTTATCATATAAACACTCTGGAGCTTCTTGCTGTTCATCTGGCCTTGGATAATTTCCTCCATCTGGCCAGATGTCATCTGGTAATGATTCATTCCAAAAATTCCATAGTGGTTTCTTATCTCAATCACCAGGGTGGCAGCCATTCTCAATCTCTATGTTTCACATGTTGGATCTTCTTTTCTGGGCCCACATGCAGCATATCCATATCATTGCATGTCATGTTCTAGGTGCTTTCAATCTTGTTGCAGATTGTCTTTTGTGTTCAGACAGAATCTATCTGATGGAGTGGTATGGTTTTACAATGGCTTTGCCTTCAGTGGGGTACTCCTCACATCCTTCAACCACAAACATCTTCTGTTTTGTTCTCCAGTCCCTCATCCTCTTGCCTGGCTATCAATGCTTTCAGTCAGGATTGGATCAACAAATACCAGTATGTTTATGCTCCCATTCGACACTTTCACTGGGTGATTTTGATCATCCATACCACCCCATGTCAGGTCCTTCTGATTGTTACTTACTGGACTTCTCAGCCATGGTTTCCTCGATTTATCCAACTCCAAGTTACCCCTCCACTACCTCTTCCTCTGTCTCCCTTTCTTTGGCAACCTTGGTCATCAGTGTTTCATCCTGCTCTTCCTGTCCTCCATCATCATACTTGGTTTTTATCCAGTCCTTGGCAAGGAGATCGGGATTGTTTTGACGTGTAGCTTCATTTCTGGCCTGTTCCAATAGACCTGTCCTTCAAGACTGGGATGTTCATGTGGTTCTCCATTTCCTCACTTTGCCTCCAGTTGAACTGCTTCCCACATGCTCCTTGTTTCACCTTTCCCGTAAGATTTATTTACTTCTCCTATTAGCCTGTGGACATTGACGGTCTGATTTATTTGACATCGATTTTCACGTACTCTTTGTCATCCTACTTATCCTCTCCTTTATCTGGATCATTCTTTCCTCCCTAAAACCTCAATGGCTACAGAGGGTAACTCATCCTTTTCAGAAATTTCTCTTCCTTCCATTTCCCACCTTTTTCCTCGGCCTGACCCGGATAGACTTCTATATCCTGTACGTGCTCTTCAATGCTATATTGCCTGTATAGCTTCCATCTGTGGTGCCCGTTCCTACCTCTTTATTTCATGGCAACCATCCTCTATTCGTGATCTTTCTCCTTCCACCCACACCAATTGGGTTCAGCTTTTGATTCAATTGGCTTATTCCTCTCTTTTGTTGTCCTCCCATACTTTGTTCCAGGTGTCTTCTCATCAAATTCAACACCTTACCTTTAATCTGGCATCTCATCTTCATCATCCATTGGAGGAAATTATTCAGTTGGGCATGTGGACTACACCTAATACATTTATTATTTGCATAGGGTTATCGTTTCTTCCTCTTCAGGATATCATCTTACACCTGCAGCCATTCTTCAGACTTCTGTGCGACTATAAGACTGGGTAAGTTATATTTATTCTTTTTTATATTTTTCAGGGGCTTTATTTCTCTTTCCGTCATAATTCTCATTGTTTGGATTCCACTCTGTGGTGAGTGTTGCTTGACCAGGTATTCTTTAACCTTTAAAATCCACACTGTTAACCATATTGATGAGCTTAATATGTTCCATGGCCACGCAATGCACACTGTTGAGATGGGGTGTAAATTGCTTCATATATATGCCCATTCTGGACTGTACCATCCATGTACTATATGGGTAAAGCAGAAGGAGATAGCTGCCCATCCCTGCCATGCCTTGTATTGAATAGATTGGTATGGTCTGCTTTTAAAAATAGGGTTTTGTGGTCACCAATTTCACTGTCTCAGGTGTTGACGTTCCTCTGGACTCTCCACTGCATTTCACCCCCGCCCCTTTCTTCTAGTGGAGTGTCGGAGTCCTTACCACTTTCCAGTTTTAAGCTGCTGGGGTGGTGGACCATGAAGGCATCCTCCTGATAGGTTTAATGACATCAGATAGTCATTTGATAGATGAAAACCTTGACTTTCTATTGGTTATAGGATAATATATAATGAAACGTAAGAGAGAACTATTAACGAATTCTGAAAAAGAGGATGTGGCAGGAGGGGTCTGATTTTCTATTTGATAGCTCTGTAAAAATTTTGAAAAATTATTGTTTGTTTGAGCAATAATGATTTTATAGAGAGTATTTTACATTTAATTTTGTACTTTTTCGAGTGGTGGTGGATAAAATAGGGATGATGATATGCTAAGCGAAAATTTGTCACATGGGTCACACTAGTGGAAATTCAGAATTTTTTTAAATATTGCCTTGTAGAATTAAGAACTTAAAACTTGTATACAATTAAAATATGGATTATTAGCTAAGACTTAATGCTATTCTTATTGGTATAACATAAACAAATAGTAGTTTAATAGCATTTTTAATGTAACACATTAAAACCTTGTATCATGCGCAGTAAAGGATACCCGAGGCAATAGGATTAACCGACTAGTGACCCGATTCATGAAAATCATTTCTGAATGTTATTATTTTTGTTTATTCCAACTAAAGCTATTGAAGTCTCATGTGAGAATAATCAGTTAGTTGAATATGATTGGTTAATGAGCCTGATGATTAATAGGTTATCAAATTCTAATTACCCAACTCTAAACCTATCTTAGTAAAATTGTTATACTGTAATAGTTTTTATTGTTATTATGATATTTCAGGAAAATATATTTTAAACCTGAAGATAGCATTAAGTGCATTTGTGCAAAAATATAAAATTGCATATGAACGATGTTAAATATCATCACAAAAAAGAATCCATACCAAAGCCATTGAGTAGAAAAATGCTTAATAATGCTCTAATCAGACATGTTTTTTGAAAAAAGAACTGAATTGCTTTCATTAGTGGATGTCACAGCACATTATATGCTCAGACTTTTCCCTTGGACAATGAAAATTGGATATTTGGAAGACCCTGGGATAACCCTTTGTTTACGGCTTCTGACTGACCTAATTTTATTTCTACTACCTCAACAATGTTTTCACTATTCTTATCTTGTTTTTTTTAAATAAAATTTTGACATGGGGTTATAGCTTTAAATTGCCTTTTGAATCCTTTTAGTTCACTTGTAATGAACAGAAGAGTAAATTGTGACATTTGCAAGTCAAACTGTCATTGGCATAGTGAAACATTTTGATTGTATGTTGCTAGTTTAAGATTAAGAAAAAGTTTTGAATTTTTATGTATACTATTAGTGACAAAATTTCTCAAAACAGTGAACACTTAAGTTGAGGAATCATAGCAACTTCCTTTAAAGCATATTTGCTCTAAAGTTATGGGAAACAATACATACATATACATGTTGTACTGACCATTTTATTCTACACTAAGAATAATTGAAATGTTAATACCAATATCAGGATTCATGAAATACAATATTTTTTAGAACTTCCATAAAGTTAAACACAATTAAACTCACAATTCTAAAATGACTTTTACACTTTGCTTGGTGTATTCTTCCTTTTCCCTAGATGTTTGTCATCTTTTTTGTGTTTTTTGCCATCAGATCTGTCACCTTACCATGTCCCCGGTTAATATTTTTCTGTCTTTTTTTGAAACGACTAAATTGGGCTACTCCATTTGTTTTTCATTTCATTAGAGCAGCCTTTTGCTACATATGTTTTGGATCCCACTTAGTATCAAATCCACACTGTATGTTCTGTGACCCTACTAAATGATTATAATGTTGAGGAGCTTCCTACCATGGATGTGATGTACAATTCCAGTGCTAGCAGGTGTTGATTGTTTGACTTTGTCTAGTTGTCATCTATGCATCAATATTACATATTATACTTGCAACAGTATAACACTTCACAGGATTGTATTACTCACACCGTTGAGATGGGATGTTCCATAGGACCAATCGTAGATGTATCTTGTGGTCTTTTGCTTCATAAATATGTTTTTCTTGGACTATCAACTCATGGACTTCATGGGTTAAGCAGACAGGGATTGCTGCCCATCTCTGATGCTCCATGGTGTTGAGTCTTTTTGTACCACAATTCCAGACACCACTAGGTGTTGGTTGATTGACTCTGTCCACATGGTAGCTCTGGTTTTCAAAATTGGGTATCATCTTAATGGAAAAACATATGCAAGTGTGGGAGGTGTTAAAGAGGACATCGACATGTTTTTTGCTTCAAAGCTGAGTGATTTCTTTAATCAGGGCATTAACAACCTGATTGTAAGATGAAAAAGCATCATCAATAAGAATGGAGACTATTTCATCTAATAAATGTTTTGTTTTCATATATAAGTTTGGGTTTTTCCATCTAAAAAAAAGCGACATTAATTTCTTTACGACCTAATAAATTCAAAATGATACTCAACATTCTGTCTCCAGTATGGAGTCAGTTCAATGTAATGACCCATTGCATGTACAGTTGAGCTGAAAAAAACTTTAATCAGTTTAAAATATACACCTGGAAAAAAGTTAAGCACCCCCATGTTTTTTTCAAGTGATTCAGATTCGACGTTCTTGTGACTGATTATAAATTACCATTCAATCTAAACGTGTTTATCAAATG
>NW_013665799.1:26263-45331 GCF_000517525.1 Limulus polyphemus | reverse complement strand
CATTTGATAAACACGTTTAGATTGAATGGTAATTTATAATCAGTCACAAGAACGTCGAATCTGAATCACTTGAAAAAAACATGGGGGTGCTTAACTTTTTTCCAGGTGTATAATAAAGAAAAATCATAATGGCAAAATGTCATTTACTGATACTTGAAATTTTTTAAAACAATAATTTTGACTTGTTGATTATTTTTGTGACATTAATTGATTTAATTATAATTTTGATAATTGATTGTTCTTCATTACACTAATCAGTGTAATAAGTTAATAAAAGTAATTGCCTAGTTTTATTTGTCACCAAATGTTTAGAATGGATACTCTATGAGAACACATTCTGTGTCCATGACTCTTAATTGAAACCATAACAAATTTGGTATCCATGTATGTTATTTAAAACCAAAAGTAGCACTGACAGTATTAGTGTTTCATATACTGGGCACAATGAAATAATTGAAAGTGTATAATAATTATCTTTCTCAAAAATAATTTTGTCTTAGTGAAAATAAGAAAATGTGTAGGATCATTTAAAACATGTCTGACAAACAGTTTTAATTTAAAAAAAAATGAATTTGTATTTAAAATCTAGGAGAATAGTTTCTTACTTGGTAAAATGACAAACAACATATTGTACTTAATAGTCTTTTGACTTGCAGAGAAATACTAAAGCTTCCAGATGGAGGAATGGTTTCTCTTGATTGGTTGGATAATGGCCCTCCTCACGGAGAAACAATAAATAAACCAATAGCACTTTTTCTACCTGGACTGACTGGCCATAGCCAAACTGAATATGTGAAAAGTTTAGTTCCAGTAGCACATCGACTGGGGTGTAGGTAAGACATGTTGAAGACATTTGAGAAAGAAGTAGGAAAAAATCAAAAAATGTTACTCTGAGCTATAGAAGTGAATTTTAACAATATGGAACATCTTAATATCAATCAACATAATTGAACCTTTAGAACCATTGGTAGGACTTTCAACTTCTTGCTACAATACATTTATATGTAAGAAAGATTAAGATATATAATTTGTGTAACATAGAATCATAATTTACATCATATTCAACATTGATTTTTTTCATCAAGAATAGAAATTGGTGGATAGATAACTTGATTACATTTATCAAATGCAAGTTTCAGTTTTTTGATAGAAATCAGTTTTTTTGTTCATTAAATTGTTAAAGATGAGATTTGT
Source organism: Limulus polyphemus (assembly GCF_000517525.1). Lineage (NCBI taxonomy): Eukaryota > Metazoa > Arthropoda > Merostomata > Xiphosura > Limulidae > Limulus > Limulus polyphemus. The sequence goes on along the minus strand of NW_013665799.1, from coordinate 44,137 downwards.
TTTAGTCCATTGAGCAAATAGAGGCAATTGATTGACTCTTGACAAAGATGTTTGAGTGATATGGCTTGGAAATGTTGACAGATAATGTTTTGTAATAGTATTGTAACACCATTAATGTATAATGTGTTGTTCACCAGTAAGATCACCCATCTATGACTTTTTTGTTTCTGCTCTCATGTCTGGTTTATACCTGCTATAAGAATAGGCTGAGCTATATGTTTAAAGCACCCCAAGCACAAAGATGGTATATTTTAGTATCATCTAGTGGTTTTTGCTAACCAGAGTAATTAAAACTGTGCATTTCCATCCTTCAGGTATGTGTGTTAATGTATTTAAAAAAAGTATTGTTTCAATATACTCTTTACTTTATAAGTTTTAAAGGCACAATTTTTTAAGTTACTGGAGTTTTATTAGAACTTTTTTTGTGTTTTAATTCTATTAAAAATAGAATCTTAAAACTCCATGTAATTTAAACATATTTTTGCTCATGGGTGTCTGCAGAAATGTTTCCATGGAGGGTGGGGGCAAAGTCAAAATCAAGAGACAATGGACCCGCCTACAAAGTTTTTGTCATTATAGTCAAGAGAATAGGCAAGCTCCCACGGTCAGATCTGATGGGTTTAATATTTGTAAAATTAGTTTAAGCCATACTACAGACTTGCAGATATATATATACTCCATAATAGTAAATTTTTGTATGTTCTTTTAGATTCTGTACCCTATAGGGTAATTTCACCATGATGGAATATTGTTGTGTCGGTGCTTATGACGTTGATACTTCTCTGGCAGCAGGTTAACTCTGAGCATGCTGTCTCATGGGATATCTGCAAAACAGCATAAGTTTCTTTGTTAACCTTCTGCTTATAATATTGGCACATTTTCAGGACTCAAGGGATATTGGCAAGTGCCCCCACCCCCACAGACTCCCATGTTTGTGCATATAATTTAAACTAATAAGAATTTAAAAAGTACCAATAATTCAATTATTTGGAATTATGAAATATTTATGTTTGAATTAACTTACAGGTGTGTGGTGTTTAACAATCGTGGAATAGGAGGGGTGGATTTATTGGTTAGTAGACTTTACACTTATGGTATTGTATGTTTTACTTTTCCTGTTATTTGTTACTTAAATAGCTTCATATTACCTGATAGTATTCATAATGTTATATATTACTAAATCATATGTTATTAATTTTGTAATCTCTAGATTAAAGACTTTATTCTATTGCCTTCAGAAAGTTCCGTATAATGACCCTGTTGAAAGGGATATCTCGTTATGAAGGGAAAATTAAAGTAATACATTATTAGATGATTATTTTTGAACCATAGTGATGTGAAATGGCCCTAAGTGTATATTAAAACAATGAGTGTGTATTATTTTTAAATAAGACACAACTTCTTTCTTAAGACAGAATTACATTAAGTAAACACTCTGTTAAGTTTTTAATATTAATTTTGCAATTAAAGCCAGGTTGGCAATAAATAAATGCTGAGGCAGTAAAGCAATAACAAATTTATGTACTTTACTAATTAAATTAAAATTGAGTGTGGAAAATAGAGGAATTTGAAGTAAATATCTTCAGAAAAGTTGTGTAATTTTCCATTACTAGTTAATACAAATATTTTAAAATATATTTTCAGACTACAATCTAAAAAAAAGTAGCTTTAAGTTAATAGTTTAGATTTAAAAATAACGAAAACTTATTGATAGATAATGTGGTTTGACGGTTTTGCTTTCAAGTGCAAGTAGCCCTTTGAAGTGTCTAGATTGTTTCTAATACATGTCTAAATAAATTATTAAGTGTGAAGGCATACTAAGTAGAGTTGTTCGTAAGTTAAGTTTTTGGATATGGATATTCATAATAAATTAGAAATCTCTGTAAAAGACCTAAATGCTTTAACTTTACCATGCTTGTTTGTGTCAATTTGACACACCTCTTGTATGGTTTGCTTTATTGCATTGTGATAAGAAGATTACTTGTTGAAATAGTTTGAAAGTTTAAAAGAACTTTGTACATGTTATGTAGCTTCTACAAGTAAAATATTTTGTATATATATATATATATGGTATGTTTTTTCTTAGATTTTTTTCGGATTTTAATTACTGATTTTTGCCTTTCTTTGTTCATTAAAAATTTTCCATGAATTTTTTGTTATGTAATGTCAAAATTTATCTTTCTTTTGATTCAAAAAACGCCCTACACAGATTCACTGTGCTTACTGTCATTGATAAAATAGCTATGTTGTAGGGCTGGCTACTGAACTTATAAAGGGAACCAAACAAGATAGGGATGGAAGTGGACATACCACTTGATCGGCCAATGATCACATAGGAGACTAAGCTGTATCGATTTTACATGGAGAATAAAATTCTACATTACTGGTTTCCACACTGAAAAAACAATTAGAACCAGAATTTTGAATTGTAAAATAGTCTTAAAGTTGTATTCTAAAGTCAACTTAAAGAAAGGTATAATGATGAAAGCTGAGATTCTATTTGAATACCAAGATTTCAATACACAAAGTGAGGAAGCCATAATGTAGGGATTTTCTTCTCCATGTAAAGTTGAAGACAGTTTACTCTACTATGTGATTATTAGCTGATCAAGTGATATGTCCCCTTTTATCCCTGTCTTGTTTGGTTTTTTTTTCAAGTTCAATAGCCAGCCCTACATAACTTTTTTATTTAATGAATTTTTTTTTCCTAATACTAATTTGTCTACTTTTTTTTATTTTTATAAGATGGCGTATATGGGTTACTATGTTATAGAGTGTATTCTAAGGCTTTATAAATTTTTCATAGAATAATAATAAAATAGGTAGTCAATAAATGTGAAGACTGTTTTACTGTATCAAATGATGATAAAATTTATAGTTACTGCTAGAACTAGGTAGATGCTAGGCCTGTTGAAGAAAGATAATGATGAATGAAAATAAGAATTTTTTCATGATGTTAGAAAAACATGTTGGTTCAAGAAGTCTTGATAGAAATAAATAAAAACCCTGTAACCTTGCTATCTTATCGAGGGTTTACGATGAGCAAATTAATTATGAGTTGATGTAAGTATGATTCGCCGGGAAGCAAGCTAGCTTTGTCCTTGGCCACACACGCTAGGTTTTCCACCATTGAAGTTAGGTAATATTTTCGTAAAAATACTAATGCCCGATGAGAATCCACTAAGTTAAATGATTCGTAACGTTCAAAAATTATAAATATTACTGGTCAAGTATCTTAAGTTTTCCGATTGATAGGCGTTATAAAAATCACAGTTATAGCTTTCGAAAGTTTATAGCACACTGATTATAGCAAACTACTAATAGACACTCTTCTCGGTGCATCGCATTAGTTATATTTATAGCCATGGGAAGGTTTTCTAGAAAATTCAGTCTTACATAACAATACTGAGCTACGTTTAAACGTTTAAGTATATACATATATTGTTGATTCTTACTCTTGAGAATCTTCTACAACTTCAGAGAATAGGCAGGAGTTTCGCAATACATATTTAACACTATAAGCTACACATGTTTTAAAATATAAACTTAATCTAAACAGACGTTGATATTCGAATAAATATATAATAACAAATTTGTTACATCACAAACATTAATGATTTTGTTTAGAGCTTGCTAAGATCAACTCAAAATCAAAACTTGATATTTTTATGTATAGAATTAAATAAATAAATGTTTTTTTATTGAATAGATTTTAACTCTTGGTGAACTTAATAATGTACTATAGCTGTAGTACTTTTGAGATTATCTAGCTGCCATACTTAGAGGTTGCTAAAATATAAACCTTCAGTACAGGCCATAAAAGGGTCTTAAATAAATTAAATTAGTTAAACTACTTTTGTCAGAACCGTTAACTAAACAGAAACTCTGTCATTGTAGGTTATCTTCCTGTAGTATTAATGTGATATTTTCAGGTCAAACTGATTAATAATGGGCAATTCAACAAAACATTTATTATGAAGTAATTCTGAGTTATCTGACTTTGAGTTTGAGAAAGAAAGAGTGTATACAACGTAGAACACACAAGGAAAACTAATCCATTTAAACTAAAAAACAATCAGAGGTAAATAAGTGCATAAGATGAAGGTCACCACCTTTACTTGATAGTTCTCTCCATTCTTTCCTAAGAATTGGTTAATGTTACAGTGTAACCTTTAGGAAACTATTACTCTTTACAGAAAGAAGTTAAGCTTCACTTTCCAAACTGTGAGCTAGACCTTCATATACCAAATTCTATAATGCTCTATTCTCAGAATACATACACCACCTATGTCACTGTTGATCAATAAGGGAGGTTATAATTTCACATTACCTAACCTACCATTGGAGGACACTACTGTTTAGTTTCAAACACTCAAAGTGTAACCATACAGCCATCTCTCTCGCAGGCAGACTAGGTATTATCTCAAGGGAATGACAAAGAACAAAGGTAGCTAGAGCAAGTACAATGTAATGACTTTCTTGATCATATGATATGTGAAAATTGTACATACCTAGAATAACTGAAAAATTCTGAAAAAGATAGATTAAAATAAGAAGATAGAAAATGCATGGTAAGCTGCATATTATACTAATGCAATGTGTTGATGATACATTACAAAATTTTAGACTAGAAAAGGAAAGTACAAAACAAATGCTGGAAAGAAAAGTTTATATGTAGCCTTGATTATAATATATGAGAACAATTTTCTTCACTAGATGTGTTTATGAAGACACTGATACCTGAAAAGTTACATTAAAATTTGTGAATATATGCAACAGTTCATGAAGCAAGCACACCATGTAAGTAAAGCTTGCAAAATTATGTTGATGAACAGGTCATAAATTTTTAGAAAGTGCTTCTAAATGTTACCAATATTCATGTTATTGAAAATAAGTACAGATGGGAACTAAAAACTATCTTTCCAGATTATATGTTGTTTACTGAAAAGGCTGTGTTTTTTTTCACTGCAGACTCCAAGAACTTACTGTGCTGCAAATACTGAAGATCTTAGGGAAGTATTGAAAATGATACAAGCCAGATATCCAAACTCTCTGATTTTTGCCACTGGTGTATCATTGGGTGGAATAATTCTTGGTCACTACCTTGAAGAAACAGGTTCTAATTCTGTTATCAGTGCTGCTTTGTTGATATCTGTTGCCTGGGATTGTCATGCTGGTTCTCAAAGTCTTGAAATACCAGGGCTAAACTTGATGTTGAACCATCGGTTAACAAACAGCCTTTGTAGAATGATAAGAGAGTGAGTATTTTCTGATAGTTTATTGATCAGTATTTTATGTGGGCTTATTTTAATATACATTTAACACCATTCCAACAATTATTATTTTTAAAACAGTTGTTTGCAGAACTCGTGATTTTAAGTGTATTTATTAATATTTATAAAAAAGTGTTATTTGAAAGTGCATATATAGCATTTCTGAGTTCAGTGATACTTAAATTTATCTTTTTGTGATCTATAATTAGCCATCTTTACAGTGTTATATTTACTGCTGTAGTTTCAGATCCAGCTACAATAGGTATGAATATCCTCAGAACAGTGCAGCTCTTTATGTACATATTTATCCATCATGGTATTTCTTTGTCAAAAATCTTTGATATTTGTTTTCCTGATTACAACTTTTCTCCCTCCTAGTGTTTTAATATTCCCTTACATTCATTCCTAACCTTTGTCACCTTCCCTTGAAAATTTGCTTTCTCAAAGTAATCACGCTTTTTATCAAGCTCTCTGCTTTTATAGTCCAACATTTATATCAACATTGCTTAGTTTACTGACTGTTCTTCATACATTTGTACCAGACCAGTCAGGCTTTTTTTTTTTATGTTGCTTATTAATGGAGGCTTATCACTTTATTTTTTTAATAGATATAAGGTGTATATATGTAATATAAAATAGTAATTGCTTGTAGTGTTTGTATGACTTCAGAGTTTCAGAAGACATTGATTTTTATCTGTCTACTCAATCTTTGTTTTTGTTGATTGCTGAAATCTGTGTTTGTTGTTATCCAGTCTTGTGCATCTTGCAAGTTATTTCACTCTGCCATCTGTGATAAAGCACAGAAAAAAGTAACCAACATACTTTTGGAGGTTAGACTTTCATTCTTCAAAGGTGGAATAGGTCAAGAAAGATGTCTTTATTTTGCAGATTTCAAATGTAATTAGCATTTCAAATCTGTGTTTTATTTACTTTTCACCATATTAAAATTTATTTGCTTCCCTCACTTCTTTAACACATACATGTATATGCCATAGGATGACATTTTGTAAACCATTCCATTGTAATGATATTTACTGAATTCGCACAACTTGTACTTATTTATAGCCTAGGAACTTCTTGCCTATTCTCTGTATGTTGTGTAACTGAGTAAAATTATTGCCTAGTGTGTCTGTAAGTTATTTCTTCTGTGGGCATCTTGAAATGCAAAATCAGGCAGGAACTAGAGGTAGTTTTAACTAGCTTCTTTTTCACAAGCCAAACAGTTCAAAATTGGGGATGGCTAGGTGCAGATAACTCTTGTGTAGCTTTGTGAAAATATTTGTACACAAACAAATTTTACAGTAGTAGTTGCACATTGCTATTTCTTCTATTTTAACATACTTGTACAGATTTGTTTAACTTTATTTTGAAAATCAGACTTGATCAAGTAATTTCCCTCAAAAAGTATACTTTGAGAGTTTAGATGATCATAAAATATGTATATTCTTATTGTACGAGTGTATATCTCTTTCTTTCTCTCTCTGAATCTTTAGCTTTTGTTCCACTTAAAAACATGTTGGATGATGTATGCATGTGAACTACTCTAATAAATCTAGTGTTTTTCCATTAAGAGGCCTCTTTCTATGGTAATCCAATTATGTCATTTTGTTATTAACATCCGCCAACTTCCATGTTCCTCCTTGTAACATTCATAGCTTCCACATGCCAGAGAAAGCAGAAAAAAGAGTGAATTTTATTATGCATTCCCAGACCAGGAAACATCAGGGAATTTAATTTTACAGACAGAAACTGGTAAAAGTCAGTGAACTTTATGTGATTCAGTATTGCTTCAAGCACACTGATGGTAAAAAGAAAATTATCATTGTGTGAAAAACTTGCATACAGGATAATTATGACACTTAGCATGTTATATGTATTTTATTTATAAACACTGTTTTGTCTACATTGAACAAAAAGATTATTATTAATTGTCATGGGATATGAAGGCAGCTGTAATAGATTACATAAACAGTAGCTAGGCTCCTACCTAAATTGAGTGTAAAGACTTTGTCTCATTTTTTATAAATGTCATGGTCCTCATGGAGGATCATTTTATTACTGTTTAAAAGACCTTAACAAATCATTATTCAGAAATAGGCTGTTTCAATTAAATAAGTTATTTTGATCTTACACATTTTAGTACATTGATAAAACAGTACCCATATCAGTATTTATAGAAGAAACACTCAATACCTTGGGTATATTACATCACTGAAATATTTGTATGGGAAAGATTAGAAAGATGTCACAATGAAAACAAAGAGTTTAATTATCTTGTTAAAGCTTGACATTTCAAAGATCTACACAGTTTGGTGTTTTTGAATCTATTTCGTCTTTGTACTTATATTTATTTACTTAATTATAATAATTATATAAAATAATAATTACCACAAACTTTGTTTGAATTCATTATAAAACAAAATATACCTTATTAAGCATTACCTATAGCACACATTACAGATTGGACAGGGGTTGTTAACGGGTGTTATTTCCAAGAGACAGGTAGAATATTACCAGTGACAGTTAGGGAAAACTCGTATTAAGCAAAATATGAATGGGATTGTGTCAAGTTTTTATAGGGCTGGATTCTGTACAGTAGGTGTCTATGATTTGTTGACTATAAATTTTAATAATAAATGGACAGCATACAATCCACTTGTTTTAAAATAATATATATATTCAAAACAAGTCTAACATATGTACAAAATTTCATGACATTATTGTTTACCACAGTTGAATATAGAGTTTTAAATAATTCTCTTTTCATCAAAAGTCCACAAAGGCTGGTTCAGTTAATTTTGAACTCAATTGATAAGATGAATTATTTCTTCTCTTTTATCACAATACAATCGCCCCCCAGTGGCACAGCAGTATATCTGCAGACTTACAGTGCTAGAAACTGGATTTCAATACTCATGATGGGCAGAGCACAGATACCTCAATGTGTAGCTTTGTGCTTAACTTTAAATAAACACAATACAATCAGTCGTAAGTTCACTTGCATTACCTTGTGAGTTACCACAGTTGTATCCAGAGCTTTAAATAATTCTCTTTTTTTTTTGTCAAATGTCCACATAGGTTGGTTCAGTTACTTTAGAACACAACTGACAAGACAAATTCTTCTTCTCTATCTCTGTTGTTACAATATAAGCTGTGGTACTTCCACTTTAGAAATTGCCTGTTATGGCTAAACTGACAATAATGCAGTCTAACATAACTTTTTTCACTTTTACTTTCACTTACTTCCTCTGTATCTGCACGTATTTATAACATTCAACAGAAAAATCTAGAAATATCTAGCCTTCTATTAACGATATTAAACATAACGACAAAGACTTAGAAGGTTCGAGTAAGATGACATCAACAGTATTACAAAAGCTTAGTACAACAATTAAACTACATGCACAATGTACAACTCGTACAGAGTTACCTAACGAAACTTACCATAACTATTGCTTTTAAAATACCTTTTAACACTGTTGTTATGAAAATTAAATAATCATTAAATATTAAATCACTAAATAAATACTCTTAAACTGAACAGTCTTGTATATCCAACAGAATGTATATCAGAATATGAGGATAACAAGTTTCAACGAAAACTAAGTTTAAAATATTGAAATATAGAATATTTCACTGACAATTACTAATAATATGGCATGTGTAAAGATTTTCGAGAATATGGCAATACTTGGGACTATCGAGGCTAGTAGCGAACAAAAATTTGTGCATATATAGGGCAATATAAGTTGAGAAGAGGTAAGTATCTGTCGGAAAATGTTAACCTTAATGCCTCGGATATTGGAGTAATAGTTTAGGAAAATTTACTGTTAGTTAAACAACAAACAAAATGTTAGGGATAGTAAAGAATATAGACTGAAGGTGCTAATCATTTACTGGTATGACCATGATATCTGCAGACACAATCTGTATGGATAATGCCTTCACTGGCCCCTCCACCTTATCAATGTGGGATTCTAGCTGTTTTGTGAAAAGAAATAAGTATGTTTTGGAAGTTAACATTTTCTTAAATCGAAAATGTATTTCCAATAATTCTTACCTTCTCTCACCCTTCCTCCCCACCAAGAGCAGGTGTTAGAGACTGTAGATTGAGTCAGTCTCAAAAAAGTAATAACATTATCTGATTAGGTGCTTATATACAGTACCATCATAGAGAGTGCATTGACATAGGTAGAGAGTGTCATGAGACAAATATTGCCAAGGGCAATTAAGTGTGGTATAAAAGATTATAGCAAGAGAGAAAAAAATCAGACCAATGCTTAGATGGACAAAGGAAAAAACCATTGCAGTCGAGTAATAGCTGTAGCATAAGGTAAGTATTACTGGATATATATTTTCAATTTAAGAAAATGTTAACTTCAAAAATATTCAATAATTTTAGTATAGATTAACTTGAAATTCATAGTTTCAAAGCATGTCCAAAAATAATATAATGTACTCTGGAACAGTGGATGCCTTTTTTAATATGTATGATTGTTTTATAAATATCAGAAATATGAGTTACCGGCTAGCAACTGAAATATTTATACTATACATATTTGTGCATGTATGCACATCATAAATTATTGCTTTAAAAATATTTATGTACAAAAAGCACACTCATTAAAGAACATTCCATTTTGCAACCATAAACATGTTTCTTTTGTATTCAAAGTTGAAACATAATAATCACAAATATTAAAACCTGTAGTGTTATTTATACTGTGATGCCATTTTTGTGATTTAAATTAAAATTTAGAAATGTGATTGGTATGCACAATCATAAACAAGTGGATAAACTTTTTCATTTTATGTTCTGATAATTAACAGTATATGATTAATGTCTTGCAGTTTCACATACTATTATGGATAATAGTTCATTGGTACATTACCATTACAAACATAGATCAAATGGTCAGGGAATAACATTTTTCTCAGGAAAAGGTGTGGGAAATTCAGGAAATTTCATTTTGCTTAAAGTGGGAGAACTATGAACATAGTTTTACAATGTATTTTTCTTGTGTGCCAATATACACTAAATGTTCAGTCTCTCTGGCCATAATATTGATAAAAGGTAAGATTTATATATATTGATAGTTACTGTAACGTGACCAGCTACAGTAGTAGATGGTATTGCAGCTATAAAAAATAGCAGATTTGAATATAAATAAGTTGTTTGTCTGAATTGGTTATTACATGGTCATTTGTTAGTAACATAGGAAAACAGAATTTGGTGACTTCACATGAACTCCTCGTGTTTTTGATTCTGCATCCAAATCCACCAAATAACGTTTTTTGTGTTTGAAAGTAATAATAATTTGTTTAACTGAGTCTAAAACTCAACTTTTCAATTGCTGTCAGGAACAATAGAAGCACTTTTGCACATGTGCAATGAGAGCCCTTTGTGTAGTTCACTTCCAATTATCAAAGCACTTTTTGATACTGTTACTAGAGCAAGATTATTGCTTTGATTTTCTATATTCACTCATGTTGTGTATTTATTTCAGTCAAATTTTACCAAATCAACCACTCAAAATGGTTAATTATGTTCACAGCTGGCATTTTTGTGAAATTTTTTTGTTCATTCAGAAACGCTGATAGTCACTGGCCTCAGAAGCACATGGTCATCCACAGTTTTCTAAGACTTACAGTGGTCCACATCACTGAGCGTCTGTAAGATTGGAAGCTGCAGCATTTCCTCCTTTTTCATAGGAACATCCCTGTCTTTAAAATATTTCTCAAAGTCCTTTCAAGTCCTCTTCAGTGTTTGATTAGACATGTTGGTGATTTGAAATATCATTGTTGCAAGCTGATAAGCACAGTAGTCATCAAGCATACATACTGTATATGTATATGCACACGAATATACTCAAATGAAAATGCCCCATTATCATTATGCCCCAATGACCATCTGGCTAAGGTATTCTGCACATGCATGCCTGTGCATTGTGGATTGATCGTGGAAAGTATTCTGTGAGGTTTAATAACACAATATTTATTTATTTTTTCTTGAATTAAATTACTCGTTCAGAAGAACTGACGAACCAGAAAACTAGTCTTATTATTCCCTTATTGGGACAATTAACTACACAGTAAATGGAAAAGATTATATATATTGGCAATTCCAAGAACTTAACAGCGAAAGTAAATAAGAATAGATAACCACACTATCTACGATATCCATTGCCTAACAGTGTGGCCTTGTTGACAAAAATGAAACTTCATATGTTTAAGTACAAAATGATTTAACTAAGCCTTCCTCATCTTCTTCCATTTCTTTTCCTATCATATTGCAACATCATAATTCAATTAAAGTATAAGATGATAAAGCAAGCTTTAAAAAAAAATCTGGATTGCAATTGTGATGGAATTTGTTCATAAACATCTCCTAACAACAAGTCACCAAGCTAAACTTTTACCAGTCTGTTCCAATCTCTGTGTGAGTATCCACTGAACTGGTAGTCCAATTGGCTCAAAGTTGAAAAGAACAGAAAAGGAGCTTTCACGACTTATTGAAGCTGAGATATAGACAATTACATTACACCATGACAGCTGAAGTTGAGAAACAGTGATTGGCTAAAAACTGGTAATAATACACCTTTATTCAAGTTACAAGATCAAATTAGCATTGTTTTGTTCAAAAATATTACAACTCTCTTCCTAGGAGGCTATGAGTGCCATATTATGCTCAGAAGAAATTCAGGGAATTCAAAAACAATAATGATTTTGTTTGAATAGTTTCTGAAATTGACACAAAATCAAAATTTATTATTTTTATTTTATTTTTATCTATAAAATTAAATAACCTTTTAATTTAGTAAATTTCCAAAATGAAGCATATTGTTTTCCAAATGTGTGGAAGAATGAATACAAGTTTATTTTCTATACTTTTTTTAGTACGATGGTACAGTTTTGATCTTGAGGTGGAATGCACCTATCCAGACATAAGAGTTAGCTTAGGAGTTTGTCTTCCATACATAATCTACAATTATTGAAAATCTCCTGTGCCAATACTTTAGCTTATACATCTCATGATGTATGCTAATAAACAGTGTACTGAGTTAGCTGACAAACGTCTGCTGTCAACTCATGTTGATATTTGACTTTTATGATTTTCATATTTTTTAACTACTTGAAAATAATATAACTGCTGAACTAAAACAAAAGTTTTCAACCTGTTTCCCTCAAAATGCATGCAAGACAACTGCTTTTCAAAAGAGAACATACATTTTTACCACTCCAGTTATTGTTACTTCATTGTCTTAAAATGTGGCACACCCCCTGGAAGCCGGAAGCAAAAGGCACAAGATAGTGCATACTGACTGTAATTAACATGTATATCTACCACATTTGAATCAAAATGAATTCAATAGGCCAACGAACAAAAGAACTTTGAGGAAACTACAGTAACCAGTTTTGGCCTCCTGATGAGCTAAAATGTACAGAGTTTGGAAGAAAATTCTGAGCAAAAATTGGACTGTATGGTCATCTTCAAGCCCATAGACACTTAAATGAGGCAAAATAATGGGAGATGGAAATATCTGACTGTTATACTCAATTACAACAGGCAACCATCATATTTTTTACTTCATTTTGTATGTACTTATAGATTTCTCCTATGCAAGCAAAACACACCTACAAATAATAATATTCCTTTGAAGGTAAATATTCTAATTTAACAGCGAGAGAGGTCCTCATGACAGGAGAGATCAGAATCTCCTGTATTAGCCTTAAAATAAATACCGGGTTGTCATATCATGTATATTTCGTAATGAATGTCCATTGTACTCCTTCATTCAAATACAGTACTCATCATATTAGCATATTAACCCAGCCTTTGTTTGTGAGAACTTTTGTGCCATTCTTTCTTTTATGTGCTTTCAGGTTATGTATCTTTTAGTTCAGTTTTATAGATTTTTCTATGGTATTCATGGACTTTGAAGTTAAGTCTATTATGGGATCATGATAAAGGTCCTCTGATTACCTTCTGTTAAGCAAGAGTGTGCATAAAAAATGTGAAGAAATGTGTGCTATATTTATTCTACACATGAGATAGTATAAAACTTAGTGATTGTTTTAACTTTATCATTCAGACAATTCACAGCCTTATTATCTAACTTCTCCATTAAGTCTTAAACAAGAAACCTTCCACAAAATTATCAAATATTTGTCATGTTCTCTCATGGTTGAATACCAAATATTGTACACTTAATAATTATAGTTGAGGAAGCAAATAAATTGTAGGTGAATGCAATGTTTTATGTGTTTAAAAAAATGGTGAAATACATAATCTGTAATATGATTCTTTGAAAAATAACAAGAAAAACATATTGGGTAAGCTGAAACTATTACTGTGTATAACATAATTGTTATTAAAACTTCTTATTTACTATTACTACAAACTGTGTCTTCTCATCCTTACATTACTTTTATTTGGCATCCTTTCTTTTTGTAAAGGCACAAAAACAAATTTGAGATAGAAGCACAACTGAATATGGACCATGTGCTGCAGGTAGGAATTATTTCTGTTGCTTTTTTGATATTTTTACTTTCAGTATGTGAGGAAATCTGTCCTGAAATCTAAACTACAGTTTTAGCATTTTCAACTTTGACCATAAGAAACATTTAACCAACATTTAACTTGTCTCTAGGATATATTAGAACAAGAAACAGAGCATTATGAAACTGAGTTAAAAACTAACAATACCTCACAATTCTAAGCATGATTTTTCTACTTTGAATGATTATTTTAACTTAGAGCTTAAAGTTTGAAAATTACTATATTCAGGAACATTTTATGCTGTAGTGCTAATAACAAACTGAAATATTTTAACATATTGTCTGTCATTTGGTAAACAGTGCCAGTTTATCAGAAAATTCTAATACTGATATAGCATATTCATGTGGCTATTTAGAGCAATGAAGATTAACATTCATTGTAATTATATTTAAGGATGGCACATTTGGTATATATCAAATCAAAGATTCTCCTTTTGGCTATAGCTAAAAATAATTATTTTTATATGTGTGTCTAGAAACACTGATGTTAGCAAAAGTATGAAACAATGTGACAAATTTATCTTAAATTAAAATTTTACTGAAACATAATTAAGAAAAATCATTGAATACTAAAATTCAACAGTTTATCAGCAGTTGGTATGATAATGCTTGAAATAGTGACAGATTGGTAGTTTTGACTTGTCAACTTTAGATGATTGTACATGTTTTTAGTACTTTTTTGCTTGCTTGTATAGAGAAGATTTTAAATAATGGAAGGAATTTCAGTTGGATTATCTTTTTTAGCATATAAGAATATAACCATGAAATAAAGCATCTATTTGATCTTTCTTTGTTTTTGCTGCTGAACATTATTGAATTATGTGTATTTATGACAAGTAAGATCAGGCTACCCTTTTTAGAAAATACACAACACAAGTTATTTTTCAGTCTGTATGTAATAAAACCTGTCCCATTAATAGGTAACAAGTCCAACAAATGGTCTGTTGGGACGTAAGTGTCCATTTTTTAACTGGAAAATGTTGAAAAAAAAATCTTCTATAAGTATGATTTATACAGTTCTTGAAAATGTAACTATTGAAAAACTTTATGCCAAAAATCTAGCACTCGGGCTACATTCTGTCATATTTTTTCACCTTGATGAAGATGACTACTGTTTTTCACATGTGTTCTCCTTTACCAGAATATATTGTACCTAGAATAAAAAGGCAAAAAGCAAACAAATTGTAAGAAGGTTTTTCCTTCTGCTGCCAACTTTGTTTACCATCCATTCTAAAAATACAAATATGAAACTCATCACTGAAATGCATATCACCTCTGTATATTAGCAAAGACAGATGTAGAAATTTATGTGATCTCCTTTATATTTCTATAGTACATCCAGCTATAGCAGGCTAATAAGAATAGTTATTTTGTATTAGACTACTTCCACAGATCATAAATGTAAACTTTCATAATAATGTAGCATTTAAAAGCACAAAGCATATTTAATAAGTTGAATGAAAATGGTGATCTCCTTTACCCATTCTATGAACTCCTTTACATGCATCTCACCATATCCCCAATTATGTAATTTTATAAATACACCCATATTTATTGCTCACAGATTTAGGTTTGTAATTTATCAGTCATTTAAACCTAAAACTACCACCACTTGCACCATTTGAATGTTAGTTATACAGTTAGAGATACATATCTGTTATGCAATCCCATTTTCAAGAATGGTTCTTGCACGAAAATGAGTTGATTTGGACCTATACATTTCAAATCCACCCTACAATAAATCATCTGCACATGGTGGAAACTAAATATGGCAGGAAAAGCATTGTGCATCTATATATTCCCCTCAGAAGCAAAACTGAAGTAAAGAGAACGTGTTAAGGAGTTCATGCAATTTTGTGTTCAGTGATTTTTTATTGAAGAATGCAACTTACTATTACCCTTTCAGTTATTGATAACAACAAATTTCTTGGCTGTTGTGTATAATGATATAACAAAATGACATAATTTGAGTATCTACACCAGATATATACATAGAAAGGAGATCACTCACATGCTTAAAAAACTAATTTTATTACAAGCTCCAAATGGACATGCCCAAAATATCTCTTGATATCCTGTGTTTGGGGTATGATCAAATCAAATTATACACTTCCCAGCTTGATTTTAGACTCTAATCTTTTTATTTACTCAAACTTTGTAATTATTGTCTTGAAAATAAACAACCAATTGATCACAGCAACGTGTTATTTTGGATATTTTTGTATGTGAAAACTAATGGGTCAATCAGCTAATAACAAATTTTCAAAACATAAGTGTTTACTAATTAATCACAATAAAGGCTTGAGTCATACTTACAATTTTTGTTTTGTGTTATTGCTTTGAAATTAAATTTTTCTGCTGGCAACATGCTACTTTTAACACTCCACCATTGTTTATTTCCTTGGTTTGCTGGAAAAACTTAACACAAACTCAACATACTTTATATGTTTGGAAAGCTCTGTCCATCGTCTATCATTTAGAAATTATTATATGTTTGTGTAAGGTATGTACTCAGAGAAATTTGCCACAGAACACTAGTGATATCAAACTGGACACTTAGGAAATCCTGGCCCATAAGTGTTAACCATGTAAATAATAGCTCGTAAATGAAGGTACCTAAATTGGCTTCAGCCATATTGATGCTATACTTTATATTCTTGTGTTAAATTTTCTCATTTTGTGCTTATATATTCATATCTTTGTCTGTATTTGATGCTCTTCACTTTGCCCATTGTTATATATTTGTCAGTAGAATAGCCTGCTGTTTGCCCAATGGTGATGGGGATCTATAAAACAACACTGATTTATTGAGACACTATCTAAACAAGACACTAAATTATTATTATCTAGATAAAATTTGACTTTCTTTTATAATGTCCACACAGTTACAGATAACATGCTTTGATATTATTATGAGATTTATTTGCACACTTTTGTCATATAAACTAAATAAACAGACTCGCAAATAAATTTAACTGTACCACATTTTTGAAATTTTGTAACTTGTTATTTGAACATTGTAACAGAAGCAAACAATGCACTTTTGACAGATTATGTAAAGTCTTTAATATTTGGACAATACTTAAAAAGTTCCCATTGTAATGTTGTCAATCTTGTAAAGCATTTTGGCAAAATTTTTTTTGTTGCATTTGATGTATCTCATCAGTAAGTTTTTGAAAAAGCTTTGTTTCTAGAGAAACAAATGTTGGTAACATATTAGTACATAATAATATTAACTATACTCTCCTTTTTTTTTCCTGCAGTAGGTCTTAAAAAGAATACATATTGTAATGAATGTACTTTAATAATCCATATGCATAAAATTAAAATATAATAATATATTCAAATTTAAAACCATCTGCCAATTGCTCTTTGCTGTTGCATCCCTTGTTTCATTATACATTATAACTTTAAAGATATTGTTACGTATTACAATCTCAAATAGCCTAAAACTGAATGAAAATTGTACTTTGGACTTAGTAGTTAAATAAATGCTGATATGTATCCAATTTATGATATTTGCCAACAAGACTAAAATACACAGTTTTCTTTTTTAAAACAAATATATTTTAATATACAACCAAAATTACAATTTATAATAACAGTTATTACAAATAGTTATTACAAAGAATGTTTTATATACAACAGTTTTACAAATTTACATGCACTCTAAAGTCTTCTTTCTAGTCTGGATCTTCCTTAATATCTTATCGAGGGTTCATAATGAGTGAGTAAATTTCGAGTTGACATAGGTACAATTCACTTATTAGGGAGCTAGCTAGCTCTGTGGTCTTCATTGATCCCATGCCAATTTTTTCCCAATATTTTCGCAACAGTATTAATGTCCAATGTGAATCTACTCAAGTTAAATAGTTTGTAGTGTTCGAAATTTATAAATGTTCCTGGTCAAATATCTGAAGTGTCCCAATTAAGAAGCAGGATATAACAATCACAGTTATAACTTCTAAAGTTTATAGCACACTAACTATAGCAAAGCAATAATAGATACTCTTTTTTTTTCTCTTTTTTTTGGCGCATTGCA
>NW_013665799.1:24209-25263 GCF_000517525.1 Limulus polyphemus | reverse complement strand
AGGTTCAGCACAACTTTTTCACCAGCCAAATCATTTCCCAACAACAATGATACACCCTTAATTGACAGAGTAGGTCTTACCCTAACCACAACTGGTCCTGAAACTAGGTCTGATGCTAAATAAATATTATGAAGAGGAACATTAATAAAGCTACCCTCAATAGCTTGAGCATTAACAGACTTGCCAGTGGCAGAACTCAAATCTAAAGGCAATACACCTTCTAACAACAATGATTGAGTCGCCCCAGTATCATGTAGAATACTTATGGGTATGGGCTTGCCAGTGTCATTTGTCACAGACACAGAACCAACAGACACAAAAGGTCTAAATTTCTCTCTGATTAAATCAGCCTTTATATTAGTGGCCAAATCAACAACATTGGGTTATCTGGTGAAACTACGTCCATATGTGAACACAAACGCACTGGGTGTTGCCTCCTTTTCTTTCTTCTTTTTCAAACCCCAACAATCAGACATAACATGACCAGGTTTTTTACAAAAATGGCAGACAGGCCTTGATGGTTTTGATGAATTTTTATTCTGACTGTCAGAAGATTTCGAACTAGAGGAGCTGGATCTTTTAGAAGGATCCTCAACTTTTGTGGATTGAACAGATACAGGTTTTTTTATTGAGATGGTAGGAATTTCTTTTTATGAAAAGTGGTTTTATGTGTTAAAGTTTAATCATTGGAATGAGCAGCTGCTTCCTGTAGTGTTTCAACTTTCTTTTCATCCAAGTAAGTTTGAGCTCGTCATGTGTACAGCATTTAAATTCCTCAATTAGACATAATCGTCTTAGTTTGTTGAAACTGTTGCCAATATGCATCGAATTACACCATCAATCAAAATAAACCTCTTTTTCATGGGCAAATTCCATATAAGTTTGATTATTTTGTTTGCGATAACCTCAAACTTTTGGCGATAAACCTCTGGTACTAACTCATATGCTTTGAGAATAGCTGCTTGAACCTTATCATAATTCATATAGTCTTCTAGAGAGAGAGCAGCATAAGCTTCTTGTGCTTTACCAGTTAAAACACTTTGTAATAATAATG
>NW_013665799.1:1323-23209 GCF_000517525.1 Limulus polyphemus | reverse complement strand
TACATAATTCTATATAGTCTTCTAGAGAGAGAGCAGCATAAGCTTCTTGTGCTTACCTAGTTAAAACACTTTGTAATAATAATGATCATTTTTCGGTGGTTCTATTCCATGTTTGGGCAACGTTCTCAAAATGTTG
Organism: Limulus polyphemus; assembly: GCF_000517525.1. NCBI lineage: Eukaryota > Metazoa > Arthropoda > Merostomata > Xiphosura > Limulidae > Limulus > Limulus polyphemus. The sequence goes on along the minus strand of NW_013665799.1, from coordinate 23,073 downwards.
GAAATATTTATCTACTTCATTTTCATTGAACGATGGTACTTTAACATATTGATTAAGTTCAAAGTTGTTATTTTGCCTTGGTTGATCTCAGTTAAGTCTAATTTCCATTTCTTTCAGCCTAATTTATTTTTTGGCTTTAATACGAGCTCATTCATTCTCCTTCTCAGCTTCATTATGAGCTCATTCGTTTTCTTTCTCGGCTTCAATACAAGCTTGTTCAGTTTCATTGAATGGTGCCACTTTAACTTTTTAATTTAACCAATGTTTCATCTTTGTGGCTTAATCAGGGTCAGTACATAGTTGTACTTACCCTGATGAAGCCACAAAGGCAATATTCTGGGTAAAATAAAAAGTTTATAATTATCTAGAGTATAAAGGTCATTTTTTCTAACCTTCTCATCTCCAAGATATCAGTATGCAGATCAGTACATGATAGTACTCAGAACAGGAATACCATGACAAATATCTGATGAATCCATGATTGCTGTAATGCAGTATGATGATGATTATGGTCCAGGAAGAATGGAGTTGTCAGTGCTTTAAGCAGTTTGAGGCTCAAGTAAACGAGTTTGCATACCATCTTTGTCATCACCACAAGAATATAGCTTAATAGCGGCAACCTCACAAGCTTCACCTACATTGCTGGCACCAGTGATGGTGACTGGGTTGTGTCATTAGCAGGGTCTGAAAACAAAAATGTATAGCAATTTTAAATAGAAAACCAGTATATAGCTCAAACATAACATTATAGTTTATATGATACATAAAATCTATAGTAAATATTGTTGTTGTACTTATTTATATATAGACTGATTAAAATATCATGTATAGGTATTCATGGATTAAATACAAACTTTGTAATTTAAAAGACATATGGATAGCTAGTTATTAATTGCATGTCAAAGGCTATATTAGCTACTAAAGTAGGAAAGCTACATAGTACTGTGCCTTGGTCATCGTGTGCTAGTCCTAATTTCTTTTGCTGGCAAAAAACATTCATGTATCACTGCAATCAGTTTCATGTCCAGTAAGAAGTGTCAAAGGTCTATCTTATAGGATGAAGAGTTCTCAGTAGAACCTGACTTTCCCAGCTTGCACACAATGACATAACCAAATACTAATCATGTCACGACTTCTGCTCATATACTTTATACTTTGTAGTCTCATGAGCCAAACTCTTACTGGTATACAGGTAATTTTCAAATTTGTTTAAGATTGGTACAATTCTCAGCTCCTTCCTTATATGAAGAAAAAACAAACCTAAAAATGCTTATTACTCAATCCCGCAATTATTTTATAGTTCTATTTCCTTGACACAATGATACTACCTTGTGCTAAAATCCACGTGTAGCTGTTACATAAACGTGACTGTTTCAGTTTAAGTTTAATGCGAGCATTATAGTTTATAAAGCGTGGATGTCATACTTAGTTATTTTTATGGCAAGTTTGTGTACATAATTGCTTAGAAATCGTAGGTTGTGTAGCATGTACGTTCAGTTGGCAATTGTTATATTGTTGCATCATGTTACTAGAACTTTCTGAATTTTTCTCATTATATTAAATGAGTATTATTGCATCAGAATATTTAGTATAGCGTGGAATGTTCTAGACTTCTATCATGATATAAATATGTATATTTTTATCTAGACTGCAGGATTGTGAGTTCAGTGATAAAGAATGTATAGTGGCAGTTTTTAAAGTGAAATTATTGTAATAATAAAGCAGAGATGAATAATTCATCTTGTCAATTTTGTTCTAAAGTAATTGAACCAGGCTGTGTGGACTTTGACTAAAAAGAGACAATTACTTAAAGCTCTGGATACAACTGTGATAACCAACAGTGTAACAAACATTTGTATATAAGTTTGACTTGTTTTAATATTATCTTATAACAAGTGGACTCTGTTGCTCTTTGTTTATTGTTGAAATTTATTGCCAACAAGTAACAAACACCTACAATCCAGCCTACAAACCTAACATTAGCAATACCACTTCAGGCTTCTAATTACAATGTGTCAACATAAGCTATGTGACTCTTTCAAGCCAAAAAAATGCTAATGCTTCATCAGGAGAATATAGACTGTGTAGAAAATGTTAAATACTATAAGCAACATAGTTTTTTACATCACAAATATAGGGGGTTCAGCCAAACCCCCCTTGCATACGTATGTGAATAAATATAGAAACTGGAGAAAATGGGTATGAAAGGCAAACACTATGGGAATGCTAATCATGTGAAAATGAAATACACCAGAGTACTGCCACTTGTTAATTAATAACTTGCACTGTGATTAGTTGTTATCCAATCAATCAAAAGGTGCTTCACCAGTGTAAAGCCAATAAAAGTACAACAGTCATACTATATCCAGTAGTAATGTGAATCCAGTCATAGCTCACAGGACTGAAATATTACATGAAAAATGTCTAGAAATGAAAATTTATCTGGTCTGTGATACTCCATGCAAACACTTGTGTGAAGACTTTATTTCAGTAGAAGTTGTATGTGAAACTTCAGGGTATATGAAACTGACATTTTTAGTAATAGCAGTGGTTGAGGTAGAAAACCAAAACTCTTCAAAAGTGAGATTAATTGAGTCAGTGTATGTTCTTTATGAGACAAATAACATTGAAGTGAAAATCTTGTTAACAACCTTGCTGTAAATACAGATGTAAATGCTACCACAAGAACAGTAAAATGCAGACCAGCACGGAGTGGTCTCATTAAATATGTAGCTACTCAAAAATCACTGCTGAGTGGAAATGAGCAAAGCTGGAGATGTGTATCCTTTACAGATAAACTCAAGTGATGACAAATATATGTAGATTCTGATCCATCACTTCATTACCTTAGGACCTAAAATCATTGGATGTAGACTGATTTTCCAGGATGACAGTGATCCCAAGCATAGAGTAAATATGGTGAACTGATATCTTGACAGTAGAAAGGCCAATGGAACACTTGCAACCATGGCTTGCATTGCACAACCTACCCACTTTTGTCTGGTATTTTCTGTGGCAATGTTTTATACCATTACTAAATTCATCTATTTGTTATTACCCATTGTTTGCGACTCCTGTGTACTTCCATAATTACTGTATGTTTGTAATATCTTAATTTACAAACATAAAAACAAAACAACATTGTAAAACAAAATAACATTTATTGTTGTGTTTGTATTAAAGTTTCAATACTTTTAGTTAATTTTTTTACACTTGCATGATGTTATGGATATGTTTAATAACACAGTGTGACTGTATATAATCTGTTTTGTAGTTGTATTCTGTTTGTAAACTATTCCATCACAGAATGGATCATGTAAAAACAGTGTGTGATCATTTTCTTCTCCCATTTCTCTGAAGTTTGTGAGTAAGAAAATTACCATTTTCTAAATATTCAGTCCAAGGTGTAATTTCATGAATTCTAGAAAACATTTTCTTCATAAAAAGACATTTGGGATTTTTGTATTTTACATATCTTGTTATGTATGTAGTTACTGATACACACAAATATTCATGTGTTATGTAATCTTTTATTTTTAAATGACCTATTAGAAAGATTGTCACTTCATGTGATTTTTTTATTCATTAATTGTTCAGTATTTTACTGTTTAATTATTTAAAAAATTTTGAATATATATTTATATTTTATACGGCTATTTCTACAGCTTTTCTCACACATACAAGCAGAAATACTAGATTATCAATATGAAACATAATAGATATTCTACCCTTGCCACAAACCCTACTGGAAATATTCAAACAAATTTAAAACTGACAGTGAACAAACATACAGGTATAACAGATACACATCACTGGTAAAATATGATCATTCCCAAAAATGTTATCTTATTATGTATAACTTTGTCCTAAAATTTGTACAAAGATTAATCTTTATTCATTTGTTCTAGAAGCAGTCACCAATTATACAGATGTTTTTCCACTTTCAGGTTCTTACCTTGTATATGAAGTAAATGCTTAATTATTTTATTTCTAGAGTCGCACAATACGTGAATTTGATGAGAGGTTTACAACTAAAATATTTGGATTTGAGGGTGTGGACCATTATTACACTCGAGCAACACTTAGAGGAAGGCTAGACAGAATAAAAACTCCCACACTGTGTGTGAATGCTGCAGATGACATGTTTGCTCCATTTAAAGGTAAGAAGCAAAATAAATTTTATATTTTAAGGAGTAGTCTTTATTATTAGATGATGGATTCATCAACAAAGTTTTAGATCTCAACATTATTGTACAGTAAACTTGATGTAAAATCCAGTTATTAAATGAAAATGCCATCAGGAATTTCCTTTCATTTGTAGAATTCTTAATGATATTTATAACAGAGAATGAAATTATTTAGGTGGACTTGCTTGAAATATGACACATCATTCTTTATTGCATAAAATTCAATAAGTATAAATAAATGTGTTAGATTAATTTCTTATTTTAAAAAGTTCTGTATGAATTATAGGAATTAATTACTTATGAAGATACAGAAAAAATTCCAGAAATGTGTTTTATTTTTAAATTTTATATTAATATTTGAAATGTATCAAAACTTTATCTTTGAAGCTTTATAACAGAAAGCTTTCTTTTTATTACATGTACTTTGTATTTGGTCCAATGAATATGTTTTATGCAGTTCATTAAGATCCCTCAGTTGAGACTGTCAGAGATCTTATTCGTAGTGACATGGAGACACAGATTGGCTGCTTCACCCTGATTTCTGCTTCTCGGTTCCTTCCAGTTTGTCCAACTCTTCCACTTCGTTTTAGGCTCTCTCTCTCAGTAGAGGTAGCCATGATCTGATATGGTACACCTGGCTATCCAGAAGCTCAATCTTCAGGCATAGAGGTTATGTAGTCTTTCGTACATCTGGGTTTAATTTATAAAGTTTTGTACTTAGTCCAAAATGAACTTTTATCAGTGGAAATGACAAGCATATCGGTAATGGTGTATTGAGAGGATGTGGAACCCATTTTGATCAGAAGTTCCAACCATAACTTGTGTTTTGACCTGGCTCTTTGGCAGAGGTTTTTGCATCTTCCACAATCACCTTGTTTCAGGCAGCCTTATCGACTACCATTCGATTATACCATTTTTTGCTAGATTATACAGAAAGATGAGTATTTTCTTTGCTACCTTCAAGAGTCCCTTATCTTGTTTTCACAGGATCCTACTCTGTGGTGAGTATTGCCCAGGTAGGTGTGCTTTTATCAAACCAATTCTACACTAGCAACTGCTAATTCAATGTACTTTATGAAGATTGCAACAGGCTCTGTAGAAATGAGGTGTTCCATAAGACCACTTTGGACCTGACCAGGTGGTATTACTATTCTATGCTGCACCCCCACTCATTGACCATCATGAGTTAAAAGCATAAGGGGATCATGCCCATCCCTGGCAATCTTTGGATTGAATAAATTAAGGTCAGTTTGTTTCACCTATTGCACTGTTCCTCAGGACTCCCCAGTGCACTTTACCCATCCCCCCCCCCCAGGTTCTACTAGAGGAGCTAGGGAGTCCTTGCCACACCCGGTTTCCAGTCACTTAGGTGGTGGAAATAGGCTTTTCCTCCAGAGTGTTAGAGTGACTTTCTCCACTCTTGGACAAGAGGGTGAAGTTGGGAACCCTCCTACTCGGGTCCCTGGATGTTTTTTTCCCAGATGTTGGTTGGAGTGGCACCGACCTACATGGGAGCCTAGTCGCAATACTGATTCAGATTTGACACTCGGCTATCTCGTTGGGTGTGCATGGCCTTTCTCTTTAGTTATTATCGGTTGAGTACATTGTTAATGGAAAAGGGTCCACTATCTCATCGTAATTCTGAATGTGGAGTGGTCCCATCCTAGATTCTTGGTTGAGCACAGTTGTTCCAAGTCCTCCCCAGTTCTGAGGGCAAGTGAAATGTACCTTCTTCACACGGTTGGGGAGTAAGGATGAATATTCATAATTCTGGACCGAATGAGTTCAGTTTCCTTTGGTTGAGGAAGATATACATGATCCCATCATTCCAAGCCTGGGGTGTTGCCTTTCAGACTTCTTCAGGTGGAGGAGAAGGTTTGTCCACTTCAATGTTGATTACTTTCTCGTCATGATTCAGGTGGCTCGGAACACATCACTTTATGGCTGTGGGTTAGGATCCACTCATATATATGCAGTCCAATTGCCCTAGCCACCAATGTGGGATATAGGGACCATAACCCCTTAATTCCAACCTGGAGTAGTGGAACCTCGGCTGTCTGATTGGAGCTGGTCTATAGTGATAATAACTCTGGGTGACGAGCACGCCTGTTCTGGATGTAGTGCAGTTCCCCCACTAGGGTGCCAGTCTTCTATTAACACACCCATGCAGACGCTTTCTGTATGGATAATGCCCATACTGGCCCTTCCATGTTATCAATGTGGGATTCTAGCTATAAGTTGGAGCAGAGGTATGTATGTTTTGGAACATTTTCCTAAATTTAAAATGTATTTACAATAATATGATGGGTGTACTATATGTTTCGAGTTATTAAATGTTCAACATATTTAACTTCTTCCCTTAGGTACACATCTAGTGACGCTGTTTGAAATGTTTTTTTCCTATTTATATATGTATGTATGTATATATATATATATTTTTTCTTTTAAAGATACTTAAGCTAATTTTGATACCTGTTTTTCTTGTAGCTCTACCACATGAAGAAGCAGCACAAAGCAGTCATGTAGCTATGGTGATCACTTCTCGTGGTGGGCATATCGGGTTTATGGAAGGATTACTTCCAGCTGTTCCTTTTTTCTCTGAGCGTCTTTTTGAACAGTATCTGAAAAGTCTTATACAAGTTGTAAAGTACAATACACTTAGAGAACTCTTCTGCAATGCTGAGTAGATATCTCAATGGCATTCCAATTCTAATTATGTGGCACTTAATTTTGCTTACATGTATTAGCTCCTTCCAAAAATTCCATCCGGACAAGTGAAACAAAAGAATAGTAACTTGCAGAGAGCTTCTCATGTATTTCTCGGCTCTTTGTCCACTGCTTTTTTTCTCATTTTAAAGGTTGTATTCTTGAAGAAATTGTTTTTTCGTTACATTATTTTATATACTGTTAGTTTCTATCATTGAACCTATTATATACGAGTTAATTTTGTATTGTAGTATTTGAATTAGTTTTCCTATTTGTTAGAAATAAAGATATTAACAAAACATATATATATTCAAGAAAATGTTATCCATAAAATGTATAGTTTAGTAATTAGCCGTTGCATTTTTAGAAAGTATTTTTATCATTTCTTAAGGTTTATTTTAGGTTAGGGCCATGATGATATTTCCTATGTATTTTCCTGGTATGTTTAAGTAAAATATGTGACAGTTACTTGAAACGGCTAGCATGGTGGAGTGATAAATTTAGTCATTTTGAAATAAAGTATAATTACAGGTAATGTCTATTGTAGATAAAACATGTATACAGTATGCATTTATATTAAATAAATTAAGATATATGCATAGCTATAATTTATATGGTTTTCATTCTCACATGCTGTTACTTAGAACATATATCAACTTTATAGTAGTTTGGAAAATAGTCCTGGAAATTATGATAAGAAATGAATTTTATTTTTATATTTTGCCAAATATTGCAGATTAAGTATGCCAAGTATAAATATTAAAAGTGTCTTTAATACTGTTAGTTAAGTGCTAAATTAGTGGTTTCATCCTAGTATTGATCTTTGAATGTTTTTGTGTGCCATCACTTCACATACATTGACATTTGCAGATTATTCAAGAGTTTAATGTCCTTCTTACAGAAGAATGAGACATTATAACTAAAAGAAATATAATTATGATTTTCATATTGTTGTCTGTAATTCATGCTTTTAGTATTGATAGGGAGTTAGCATATATGAATGTGAAATTTACATGGCAGGTGTGGTAGAGAAATGAACATTGTCTTATTACAGTTTTGCCTGTATTGTAAAATTTTATTTGAAAAGAAGAAACAACACTCAGTAAAGATGAAACAAAAAACAACATTTGATAAAAGTTTGCTTACCACATAGTAATTTTTTGACATTCATTTTTCACCATTGTAATTTTTGCTTTGCATTTTTAATGTTGGTTGTTGAATGCAAGGTGAGTTTTGAACTACTGACTTGTATCAGCATGTAAATTTTTCAAAGTATCTTAATGTGTAAATGGTTTGGGTGTTACTCAAACATCCATGACTTACCTATAGTTCATGGAAACATGCATTGAAAATATCAGTTATTAACTCCATTGACAGAGAAAATTATGTATTAAATTCATTATGAATTGTCTTATATTGTTATTTATTAAACTTAGAATACAAGTGATTTGGTCGTTTACCTTTGCTGTCTCTAACTTGATAATATGATCAATTATGTGTTTAAATGGTTACTAATTCCTTAGTTTCATAATTGTTTTTAATAATTTGGAAGGGCACGTTTTTTTATTGATGTTGTTTACCTTTCTTTTCTCTGTGGTTTTGTCAGTATTCTTCATTCATTTATGACCCCATTCTATTAAAGTTCAACATTTCTATTCAGTGTTATTACCTAATCTCTTCAAGTTCCCTACCTACAGTTTGATTATGAATACCAAAAAGTTTCTACAAATTTTACACTCATTTATAAATATATTTCCAAGTAAACTCTTTATTTGAATTACAGTGCCACTGCTTAATCACTAATAAGTAATATTGCAGCATAGTCACACTCATAGTACCACATTAACTTTATGGCTGGAAATATCATTAAGAGTTAGGGTACCCAAATGATGACACCAATGCATTTCTAATCATTATAAGTAATATAGTTTGTTCAATATAAGTGACTTAGATTGATCAACATTAGTAATGTAGTTTGATAATCATCTTTAATTAGTTGTGCTTGGTACTAGATATGTATGTTTTGGTATATGTAGGTTGCTTGTTTTGATCAGAAATTAATATTGATTTCTTAACATTTAAGTATTTCTCATTAACTTTAGAGTTCTTTAAAAAATTAAACTCTAAAAGTAGTATTTATAATATAATCATAAAAGTATGCATACTTGCTAGGTGGTCCTATTATCAAGTGTAGTATTGAAATATATATACCTCTATTTGATTTTAGATTCCACTTCTCACATGTCTTTTGTAAAAATTATATCACATATAAAATTTATAAAAGTATCATTACTTTCGAGGCTTTATTTATGGACTGCCTGTAGATGGCTAACAATATATTAAACTTTATGGTTTTATAAAACAAAGCTGTACTACTGCCTTCTATTTCTATCAGTATATATATATAAGTTTAAAGAAGCAGAATATGGCTTCTATATTACTATAGTACACTTAAGTAATATTTTTTTGATGAACTTTGATTTTTCTAAAGTTATTCCAATAAAAAGTGTAATGTGACACTTGAAAGAATTTTTTCAGTCTGTGGATAGTAGTAGTAGTAGAAAATATATTTACACTCTATAAAGACATCTGTATTCAAGCATGTAAAGTGATAGAGATTTCTGAATGATTTCTTCTTAATATACTGTGACATACTTACTTTGTTTCTTTAGCCCATGTTTTGGGGTTACCAAGTAGAAATTGTTGCTATATCATATTTTTTTCTTGGTATCAAAGACTAGAAATACATTACCACAGGATAATTTTTTAAAGTATTTATTGTTACTTAAGAAAGACATTTACACAAAAGTCACACAGAAAACTTTGCCTCCAGGTTAATAAAATATGACCAGTTACATGTACGTAGAATGTGGCCTTTAATAGTCTTTATAGATCATAAACAAACCATCTCAGTTTTGTCTCTTCCTCTTAATGATATTGGAAATATACATCAATAAAAATATACAAAAATAATTAGGAACTATATATTTATTTTATATATCATTTTCTATTTTAAGTATAGGTTTACAGTAGGAACTATTGTATCTTTTTTTTTATGGTATATGTAATAGCTTAGAATAATGTGAAACACATTTATAATGATTTATTCTGATGCTCAAGTTTAATATATGCACATGTATCCTTCATTCCTTGTAAGCACAGTCTGTGTTCATTGCTGTGTTTTCATGTTCACTACACAGAAAATGAAGGGAAGAAATTGTTTTGGGTAAAGAAGTATTCTTTCTTTAAATTCAAAGTAACTACATCAGTTTGAAGTTTTTATATATATTGACACGCACATAAAGAGAGCTCGTAGATATATAAAAGTCTCATAATAGATAATTAAGTTTATTTTATTTAATCCATAACATTTTAAGGTAATCTATTTCAAAGCAAAACCTTCGAGACTAAAACAACTGTAAATAGTATAATTTACATAATATAATATATATATATATATATATATATAATTTAGATAGGGGTCAAAATTACTTTAATTTTTTTAACAACTGTGTTCTCTGAGATAAGCAACTGAAAGGATGTTTTCATTGACATAACTTTTTTGTTCAGTTTTTAAAACAACAATAAAATCATAGAAGACAGCTTAGTAAGCTTAACCCTTACAGGTAATAGTATTGAGACCAATTTTACTTTTAAAACAAGTAATTATCCTGTAATTAATTATTTGTATGGGATGAAAGTTATTATTTTTTTATATCTCTCATTCATTAGTATTTTCAGAAAAGCATTATATAACTTGAAAAATAACAAGTAAACTGTACCTACCTTACTAAGAGTCTTGCTATAAATTTTTAATTGACAAGGCCTATCCAATGTATTCATCAAAGTTGCAGTGTCTTTAGGACTAGTTAGAGTGTACACAGTCCTTGAGACTAGAAATCAACACTACATGTTCTAGCACAAGTATAAAGTACATAAATAACACCTGCAGTTTTTCTGGTGATTCTCATTCTACGTATAGTTATTTTTTTTATCGTATACAAAACTAGTATGACCTTTCATGTCTTCCTTTAACAGATGAGGTTGTGTTGTATTCTCCTCAAACTTTATAGCCAGCCACTAATTTTTGTGCACAAATGATTTTAAAAGTACTTGACTAATGTACATAATAATATTTTATAGAATGATGGTTTTGTCAATTTTTGAAAGATTAACATGGAAGTAGTATGAAATTGATTGAAAAACATTCAGGTTGAATGGAATAGCACAATTTCATTACAAATAATTCTAATTGGCAGAATATAACAGGAATAAATACAATTGATTGAATGAGTTGTAAAAAAAAATTTAATTGTTACAAAGTGGTAAAACATTGATAAGCTTCACCCTTGCAACCACAGATTGCAAAACTACTAAATCTGTAAATAGAGTTTATTTGAAAAGTAACATTGACATGAAAATATCCTCTCAAAAGAAAATACATAATTTCAAGAAAATATTATAGATCATTTCATTGTTTTACCCCTGTTAGAAAATATTTACATGTACTAATGCAGTATGCACATTATTTATGTTCTAATTATATATTTCATAATTGTTTTGCTCTGGTTATGTCCTACATTTTACATATTTGTCAACATACTGTAATATCACCCTGATAACATACAAGGTGTATCTATAAAACACCAGTATTTCCTCTAAAAATCATGTCTGATTTCAGCTTGTTTAGTTTTGTTAAGCCTCATTCTGTGTACAGATGAAAACATGTTTATCAGGTGGACTAGTAATATATAGCATGTATTATTTGTTATCAGAAGAAAAAAAAGTTTTTTTTAATGAGACTATTATTGTTAACCCTAATATTGGGAAAATGTAGCTGTCTGTCAGCTTTTGGTAAGTATTATATTCATGAACTAAAAAGCAAAATATTGATTTGAGTGCAATTGTATAATTTAATCATACAATTTAGGACCAATACTCTTGACTTTAATTTTCAAGTCCTGATACAAGTCAGTTTTTTTTTAATTTTATGTAACAATAAATTATAAAAATAAGCTTGTAAAATTAACATTCTGAAGCTAAACTTTTTTGCAAAAAGTAGCAATGAGACAATTTTTAGATTGTTAGTACACAAAATATGTAGATTTCTAGGGAAAAAATGATGATTTAAAGAATTTGCTACACTTGGAGCTATAAAAATATTACATCATCTTAGAAAAGGATGTCATCTCATAAATTACCAAACATAAATTTACTAAACCAAATACATGTATTTATTCCTAATTTTACCCACTTAACTGATACACTGTATTGACATACAAGTAAGAGAAGCAGTGGCACCAATATATCAGCACATTTAATTTAAATCATTATGCATTAGTATATATATATATATTTATATATATGGGAGTTATTTGAGTTGTAATAGTTTTATTCAAGAAATGGATTTTAAGAATAGTGAAAAAAGTCAAACTATCTTTTTTATCTTCATTAAAAAACAATAAATGTTTTTCCTCTTGTGAACTTTCCAATTTTGAATTAGGTTTATTTATTTTATCGAACGTTTCTTCAAAAATTTAATAATTTGTATGTCATAATCTCTTCCATCCTAGTGTATTTCTATCTAAAACGTTTTTCTTTTACAAATACAGCATCACCTATTGACATATGTACAACCATTGGGTTTAACTTAATGGAAATCTTTATCCAACATGACTTTCATTGCTCTATATAGGTTATTTTAGGAATGATGTTCATTATTCTTGACAAGACAATTGTTCAAATAATCTAGTGTAATTTCTAATGAATTATAGGTATATTATAAGTTCCTAATATAAACTCTTGTTTTTCTATAGCTGTGTAGAAATAAATAAACCTTGTATACTTTTGAGCTTAGAAGATACTGGTGCAAAGTGCAACAAAAATCCTGTTTTTGTTGGATTTTTGTTATAGATGGCAATGCTAATAGAATGATTGATGAAAATTTATGAAATTACATCATTCACCTCTGAAACATATTCCAAGATTTTGACTAATATCTTACTCATATGTATGTATATACACGCACAGATGTCCATATAAAGTTATTGAAAGTGTTTCACTGGAGTGATATCAGAATACATTTATTAAATGAACTGTAATTACAACATTCTTAAAAACAACAGGTATGTGTTAGAAGTGCAGAAAAAAATGTTCTTTGTTTATATAACTGTTACTTAAGAACATTATGGAATTTAATAAATCTTATAATGAATTAGTGGCATTTATGCTTTAGACACCTGAACTGGAAACTAAGAGAAGCAGTTGTTTAAATTGGTTGCTATAAAATTACCTTTTATTTTTTCAACTACCTTATTTCAGGGCAAATTTCTAAATAACAAAATTCTGTTTATTGGTTTTTTTATAATGTTAATGTAAATATTAAAGTACAAATTGAAGTAAAAATTTTAATAATGGAGAATCAAGTAACCTGTATTTATCAAAGCTAACAGATTTAATATTTTGTTGTATAACTGAATGAATCTGTGTTTGAGTTTTTCACGTTTCTACAGTTGTTTTAATTAACAGAAAAGATCATAACTTCTTATTAATGGTGATGAATTTTCACTGTAGCTTGACATCTGGAGTGATTTCCTTTTTAACATTTAATCTTAAGCAAACTTTTATTTAGCATCTGTCATTTTTATATTTCTGGAGTGAAGTGCTTGTGTTTTATGATATTCCCTCAATGAATTCCATTGTGTAATTTTATATTTCTAGGAAGAATCCCATAGTGTGATTACACAATTCCTTCAGCAGCATATATAAATTATCTTATCCCCTCAATATGAAATACATAACAGCTCCAAGGAGTTTCTCTTTTTTTCTTTTGTAACAAGCAACATTAACATCATATGATTCAAAGTTAATTCTATGGGATATTTCTTTTACATTCCTTTATATGTTATATAGCCTTATTACTCTTTTAGCAAATTTGAAGTCTTCATAAATGACACTTAGTGATTGAGAGTGCTATGATGAGGTTTTATAAAATGTTATCTTCTAAGATAGATCTTTGCAGTTTTCTTCATTATCAGAAATTTTATTGATGTATTTTATAAAACTTTTTAATGCCAGAACATTGTGGCGTGTATGTGATTATCAAAAACAGTTATTACATAGTAAATGTAGTTTTTGAGAAATTATTATTTGTGGAATTATCTACTGAATATTTGAGGAGTTTTAAAGTTTAATTCAAATACAACGTCAATCAAGTATATCAGCAATGCCTTTGAATTCATAGTGTGCTTTTCTTTCCTGTGATGGCCTAGAGATGCCAGTAGTAAGTTTGTCTCAGGAAATTAAAATTCAGTAATAAACTAAGTTCTCACAATTCGTTAATAAAATGTTTGCAAAGAATGTATTGTTATCATTATATGATGATTATTTGTTATTTTTTCATTTACTTAGAACATAAAATGATTTTTTGACACAAGTCAATGGTAATTTAGATTAATGCCAAATAACAATAAAGATTTTTATATTGTTGAAATCTGAAGAAAAACCATTAAAGAATTAAGTTATCTGTGTGGAAGTGCTTGTAACTGTCATGCTTGTAAAGTTTGTAATTATTTTTGCATAGAGCATTAACTGTTTGAATGAAAACATATCACAAGAGAGTAGAAACCAAGTATTAACCTTTGTCATATGAATTGATTCGTTATAGGTGGAACTATTTATCTAGAAAAAATAATTATTTATAAATATGTTTTTGAAAAATAAAAGTGTAAAACCTTCAATAATACCAGTGATGCATCTGTGTTTTTTTTATTATTCAATTATGTTTGAAATCAGCAGTAGAACAATGAGTGCAGATGTTTATACTTTGAAGTCATTTCACAAATTGCTTTAATTCAAGTTGGTTTTCAGTATTAATTGTTATTTTTGTTTTAATATAAAGTTACACATTGGGGTATCTGCACTCTGTCCATTGCTTGGAATTGAACCCTGGATATTAATGTTGTAAGTTTACTGCTGACCCACCCACGACATTTGGTGTTAGTAGTTTGTTTATGTGTATATTGATTCTATTTTTTTTTTTTTGGCCATCTACTAAGAAATTTGTTTTTTGTTCAGCAACATGTTAAGTCTTATGGTTCTCCTAAAAGTTGTGGTTTGCATGGTGCTTACACCACCCTTTTTTAATGTTTGTTTTACAAAATATTTGTCCCCCCAGTTGATCAGAAGTAATGTCCACAAACTTACAATGCTAAATTCTGGGGTTTGTGTCTCCATGGTGAACAGTGTGAAGCTAGCCCATTGTGTAGTTTTGCACTAAGCAAACAACTTAAATGCTTTTTTTTAATAGATGTAAAAAAATATATATCAGTAAATAAATAACTTTTTGAAATATCAGTAGTTTATTTAAAGTCATAAGATTTTTAACAATAACAGTTTAGCCATCAAGCAACTTTATAGGTAATGGTGATTCTATCATTATAGTTTGTATCACATAGTATACAGTAGTTTTTATTAATCTGCCACTTTTCAGTATCTTTAGACCAAAGATATTTCTTATAATCAATTTTTGTTTTTATTTATATACAATTTATATCACTGTATATTTGTCAAAATAGTAAAACGTGGTATCATTCTGTTTAGATAATTTGTTCTAATTATTTAAATATTATTTTATGCTGTGATTTTATGTTAGTTATTTTACCATGTAATGGCTTCAATAAAAATGTGTTATAAACAAACTCAAACTTTTTCGATGCTATTTAGTTCTTAAGTTGACACACTTTTTCTTACACTGGTCAGAATTTATGGACATATGAGAAATTATCCTTTATATTTGATGAAAACGTGTTTACATATTGATACCTTGTTTACTACACAATAATATAAATATTAGGCCCGGCATGGTGGGGAGTATAGCTAGTTAGGTATACATTTCTTATGTTCTTGCTTGAAAAGGTTAGAAAAAATATTTAATCGGTTGGGTACCCTTGCTGATAATGATATATTTGGCCATAAAACCATCAATATCTTGCGAGATGCAGTTGGCATTAAGTCTCTTTTATAGGCTAACATGCAAGAAAAACCTCTATAGTAAAAGTATTATAATGAATGAAATGAAAAAACAGATATTTTGAACATTCTAACTAATACTGCTACTGAAAGTAACATTACAGAAAAAACACACATTACACAAACACAAGCTGTTAGCTTCAAGTACTGTGATATATTTAATATTTATTGAACAACGTTAACAACAGTCATCAATATGGAAAATTAAATAAGTAGCGAAAAAATAGTATCTTAACTAATGATGGGATATCTATCATATACAGAACTGTTAAATATCTAGTATTAACTGTATATAGTAAGAACTTAAACTAATTGGAGCTAAAACTAACAGTGGTCATTACACTAAAGTGGTTTATTAATAAACTCTTAAACAATTTCCAGGGAAGTTTTGAAAAGTTCATGATATTCTTTAAAACTTATAAACTCATAATCACTGGTAAGAATGTTGTTGAATTTCCCTAAGCCACAGGAAAAAACCCATTTGTGAAAAATATAAGTGAATTTACAAGTTCTGATCTCCTATTGGGGGAGATCTTCTAGGGGGCTTTTTGGCCTTCCAAATGTCTCTTTTGAGATGGATGACCTCTTGTTGGAGGTGACAGTTTTTCATCAAGAACTTATGCTTCCGTGATATAAATAGTGTTAGTTTTATCAGCCCAGACCTATGTCACTTTAACAACCTGGTATTGTTAACACCACCGCTCCATCTTTCATGCCATCTAGTGCCCAGGAATCATTGGTGGGAAAATTGTTGGTAGTATGGTGGCTTGAGTGATCAACATGATTGCCAAAGGAGAGTGCTTCTTGAGTAGAAGAAAAACAGTAGAGTTTTTACTTTGTTTTATTCTTTAGTTCTGGTAACACCATCGTGGGATTAAGAGTATTTTGATGCTTATAGATTTTTGCCAAAGACCCTATCAAGAGCTAGAAGTGATGCAGAGAGATGGATCATAATAACCATGATTTAAATTTTGGTGCTGCCTTGCGCAGCTCTTTTATCTGCATTGACCTTTCTTCAAGTGTTTGAAGAGCCCACTGTGATTGTAGGGTTAATGAAGTCATCAAATCCAGCAACCAACAAAATGTCTTCCCTTAACATGAGCAGGGGTTAGGTTCACTGACAGCTTCCATTTCAGAGAAGAAATAGCCAATGATACAACTTAAAACTAGCTGAGTAACAGATTCAGTAATCAATCTAATGATAACGCAGTAACAACTTGATGACTGATTCAGTGACATAACTTTCTAATCACTGAATAAGAAACTAACTAAATCTGACTGGTATTTTCTCCATACTTCAGAAAGTTTCAAGATGTCATATTATCATTACGTCAGGACGAACTCCATCAAGCAAATGCCATGACACGTCAAAATTAAAACATTAAAATCATATACTATAACATTATCAACCAGTATATATACTTTCAATACATAATCATCTAGTACACCAAATAGCCATGGCATCTAACAACAGCATTGTCCACTCTTCCTCCATGATGGAACATACATAACTCCTCCAACAATATTTTTAAAATTAAAATAAATACAAATAGGAAACAGCCTCTTTTGTTGTCTGATATAAAATTTATGTGAAATCTCATAGTCTAATCAAAAGAAATACTAGGGGTGACAGTAATTTTTCTTATAACTCGGTAATAAACCCAAGTCATCCTCTAGTGGGACAATGATAAGTCTACGGATTTACACTGCCAAAATACGAGGCTCGATTTCCAGCAATAGACACAGCAAGTAGCCCAATGTGGTCTTGCTCTATAAAAACAAACAAATAACCCAAGTCATCATGCTTTCCATTCTAGTAAACTAAGTACATCAAATAAGTACACAAAAAAACAAATCAAACCAAAAATATTACACATTTTACCAAGGTACATATAGTTCATGCCAAGTGCTCATGCTATATTACAGCATAATTCCCTTACTGCATTTCAGGAAGATCTGCTACACAGCTAGCGTTTCACACAATGACACAAACCAAAGCTGTATTGGATAACATATTAGAGCACTCAGAAAGTTTCTACACGCCAACATTTAACACAAAACCTAACCAGAGTGCTCATAAAGTAAACATTGTAATATCCTTTTAGCCTTTTGGCGTGTTAGAGTTCCTTTTGATCAATATCAGTGAAAACCAACTTTCAGTGTTCTAAGGTCTTAGCTGATGATGTCCAATATCTGAGCTTATTGGTCTAGTGAGTATTGTTTAGTCAAATCTAAGAAAAGCTGCAATAATTCACTAGGTAGATAAAGTCATCACATTGACATTCCAATACTAAATATTTACAAAGTAAATGTTCAAAAAGTAAAGGTCACAACCCCTTTCACTCATTCAGTTATGAATTAGCCAATGGTTTTAACTCCTCTATAATTGAGCAGACATCAAGTGATGGCCTGTAGTCATCCTACCATGAACCATCACTTGATATTCAAGAAAGCTGGGAAAATCGTATCTTTGCAGTCACTGACTTCCCATTCAACTGGCATCTTAACTGCTGTTAAAGCAGTTATTGCAATATTTGCTCCTCGGGTAATCATCAGAGCAGTCACACCACTCATCTAGTGGCATTTCCTCAAAGATTGTCACAAATTTACTGCTAGCATCTTCCTGCTCATCAGATGAGTCAATGTTATGTAACACACTGCTTCCATTATCAATATATCTACTCATCTACCTCTGGTTCCTGAAGTAACCAATTCTTTTGATGAGTTCAACACATACACCTGTAAAGCAATGCCTGCAGGTCATAATACACCTTACTGAACTGTTGAGATAGGGATACAGATCTTTCCAACTAGAATGGAGTGTCTTATATGCTATGACAAAATATTACAGTTAATCTCAAATTCATCAATTATTACCATTCTCAGCAATCAGATAGATTATGGAAATGTAGTATCTAGTATGTTTCCCAAAATAACTACTTCATTATGCTTTCAAATCGTTGTTGGTCAATTTACTAGTATATATTAGCATAATGTACTTCTATACACAAGAGTGATTCTCTTGAAATGGCAGGGATAATATTTTGCATCAGAAACTTCACTCAGTAGCTCTGAAAGCAAATGATCAGAACATCCTATCATTCATTGATTTTTCAATCATGTAACTGGCCTTATTTGTAACCAAGTGCAAATCACACAAATATTGTGCATACATTATATTGTGTGCACCACCTGATAGCTTACAAAACATAACATTAAAGAACAAGGAATCTTTTGGTCCACTTAGGCTGTCCTATGTACTAAATTGAACTAAACCCTTAAATAGATAAACAAAATTAAAAACTCACAGCTCGCCTATATCATTCAAATATTTATCAAGCTTTCCCTTAAACTCCATTAAGTTAACTGCATCTGCCACATGTGAAGGCAACCCCTTCCAGAGGCTAATCACTCTGTTAGAAAAATAAAGCTGTCTTAGCTTATATGAAGGTTACTCACTACAAAAATTATTCAGTAAGACATATACTTGCTTGATTTTATTTCTGTGTCATTCTATTCTGAGGTGGGGTCATAGTCATTTCAAGGGATAGTGCAGAAACTTGTGCAAATTGGTAATGAGTTAGGAGTTTATCTCCTCTGAATGTATGGTGGGAATGAACATTGACATACACTGTAATTGTTAGATAATGTATTATGACTTTTTCTGACTTGAAAGTACAGTATCATTATGTTTCTGGCTCATGTCATCGTTTTGTATAGATGTGCTCAAACTATGTCAGAAGCCAGCTGCAGTCAGTTAACTATCATTTCCTGAAGCCCTGCATACTGCGGATACTTACAATTTGAATACCATATGTGTTCATTTTACTTTTCTATAAGCAATTCTTTTCGATCCTATCATATTACAGGCATAATACTTACCTGTGGACTCTAGTTTTTACCTAAGAATACAACAAATGTATTTTATGTACCTGGTTGCCCGGTCCCGCGATGTTCATTCCACTCTGTGATAATTTCTTTGTCGAAAATACTTAAAAGTGTTAGTGCATCAAATAATTTTTCAACTGTAAGAAAAATAATTAGAGGAGAATTTATAGCATTGTAATCTTCCTTTCAAAATTTTCATTTAAAGTACACCATGACGAAAATATGGAAGAAAAATAGAAACACAAAGGTTAAAAAATAAAAAGTATATTAACAACGTAACAATGGCGTGATATTTTTTTACTGGCCATACTATGGTAGACATTCTGCTCCTGGTAATACAATCTTAAACAATTATAATTGTACAGCGTTTGTTAAATTGGACGTAATTCACTCGTTAATGTTAAATAGAACACTTGTTGTTGCAATTCATTATATAAAGAACAGTTGTTGATGACAATTCAGACAAAAGAACAATGGATATATTGTGATACAATCAAAGGTTCAATTCAAACTACATCACGGACAAACTTCGGCAGTCCTTATCAATATCATACCTGAAACGGCAATCAAAATGTTGATACCACAACCTGCCACCTCTAGCGTATCAAACAAAATTCCACGTCTCTACCTTACCTATATTGTAATGGATTAGTCGAAGCGGTAAGTTTTAGTTAATTTTGATAAAAATCGCTTAAAAACTACATTGTTACTTTTGTTGCAAAATTCTGAGAAATTACATCACCCACGTGGCTTCCATATCTTGCATTTTTTGTTGTTTCTTAGTTGTACTTTTGAAATATCTGTTAACCAAACTTCGGCGTTAAAATCCATATATTAAATATACCAGAATTGAGTCATGTACCCCAAAATTGAACTATATTTCAGAGAAACAGTGTTGATAAATTGTGACAACTCGGTATATAATTATAACAAATTGGACTGAAGATAGTTATGAATACAAAATTTTAGTTGTATTTTCAACATTTAACCTCAGACATCCACATTTCAAGTCTTTATAATACAAAAAACTGTAATGGCATTTCACCTAAGCCATTTAAATAAACATTTAATGACCATAGGAAACTTGGTGTAATAATAAAAGTGTATAAAATTGTATTAATACGTTCACAAGAATTTGTTTTAGTTTCAAATTACTCGTTATAAAGAATAGGGTAGTTAGCCAAGTTTGTAAATGGTTACTGAATTGCCGCTGACTTTTATATGCTGCACGCAACGTCCTCCATGCGCCATGATTTAAAAAATGTCTCTTGCGAAAGATATGTATAACCTCTTTATTAACTCACCCTGTTTACTGTAGTAGTACTTATACTTTATTAGTCTGGGGTTTAGAGTTTCTTGCAAATCTTTCTGGGAAATTATTTCGTAAGTGATTGGCTTCTTTTGTTTTGTGTTCTACATAATTGTATTAGTCACGTGGCTTTTAGGAAATATAACCTTTAAACTGCTAGTCAAACTAACTGATAACTTAGCTTGAGGTTTTTCTTTTTACACAATGGTCACCTTTATCTCGTACATATCCGATCATGTAGTATTGTTTATGTATGCTAAAGGAAAAAATATTTTTTATAGAGCATGACTTACATTATTGATCTGGCGTATACAAAATGTTAATATAATATGATGAAACCTCAATGACATAACAACCGTCCTGTTGTCGTCAATTGAGAGCGATCTGTGATTGCATTCTGTTTACTTAGTATATATTCGTACTCACATGCGCATGGATGACAAAGGTGGTTCATATTTTTGTATTCTACAAAATAAAACAGTGCGATAACTATATGTATATAATACTAATAGAGAGTTGTGTGTGTATATATTGTTACGTCTCCGTTTGTTAATTAACTTTCCGTAACTTCGTTCCGACGAAACTTTAGCGACACAAGTCCTTACTTAATAAAACTGGTTTATTCTTTCC
>NW_013665799.1:0-1071 GCF_000517525.1 Limulus polyphemus | reverse complement strand
AGAAAGAAGGTGGCCTGACAGTAGTCACGTGACCTCGCTGACGCAACAATATCCTTAAGTAATTCTATTGCACTGTATAGAATGTTTGTTTGTGCCGCAGATATTGTTCAGTTTAATTAAATATTTGAATAAAACAACAATGACTATCTAAAGTCATGATATAATACCAATTTAAATATACAGAAAAACTATATTAACTGACAAATTAAAAAACTAAAGCCATGAAATTTAATTCAGAAGCATTTCCTAGACCATCTGCATTATAAATATACATACTGTTACGCATCTGCTTGTTTGATAATTTCCGGTAAAAATTCTTTCCGAGTGACTTCAGCGATACAAGTCCCTTCTTGATTAAAACAAGTTTATTCTTTCTCGTTACAAACTTAGTAATACCCTTAATTTCCACAGTCACTTTAAACTTAACAACCTTTATAACACACGCTATAAATAAGTGATTCACACACTTTATTTGCGGTGCCTACTGTTCGCTTGACTCAATTATCTCTATCTTCAATCTATCTGCATATCTATCTATCGCTGGCTTATATACTAAAAAGAGGGCGTCTAGTAAACACTGGGACATTCGCGAGGTTTCCCGATAAGTCATGACCCCTCTAGAAACTCTAGCGTCACGTGACTTCCATTGTCGTAACAATACTTTTGACGACTCAATTCAAGACAGTTGTCTTTTTCCTTTAAATATTTTTTGTAGTTGGTATTGATAACGATTTCTTAGTTAGTGGGTGTGTTTTAATTTATTGTATACGGATTTTTAGCTTTCAAACTTTTGTAAAAACAATGAGGTAGTATCATTCTTTAATTCTTATTTTGTTAATGAAAGTAACATACTGTTACGATAGCGGAAGTCACGTGACACTAGTAACACGTCATGAACTTCTAGAAGGATCCTGTCCCTTCCTGAAGTCTCGAGAGGCTACTAGATATGCGGTAGTCTTGTATATATATATATAAGCCGCCAAGAAGCGACGGCAACAAAGTAATGTGTAATTGACAGTTGAGTCGAGCACGTGAGACGTTCGTTGTGAATTATAGCGTTTGTTATAGCGC
>NW_013665798.1:899136-903305 GCF_000517525.1 Limulus polyphemus | reverse complement strand
TATAGTGACCTTGTGCTGTGGAGTATAGTACCACTGTTCTGTAGAGTATAGTGACCTTGTGCTGTGGAGTATAGTACCACTGTTCTGTAGAGTATAGTGACTTTGTGCTGTGGAGTATAGTACCACTGTTCTGTAGAGTATAGTGACCTTGTGCTGTGGAGTATAGTGCCTCTGTTCTGTAGAGTATAGTGACCTTGTGCTGTGGAGTATAGTGCCTCTGTTCTGTAGAGTATAGTGACCTTGTGCTGTGGAGTATAGTGCCTCTGTTTTGTAGAGTATAGTGATTTTGTGCTGTGGAGTATAGTACCTCTGTTCTGTAGAGTATAGTGACTTTGTGCTGTGGAGCATAGTACCACTGTTCTGTAGAGTATAGTGACTTTGTGCTGTGGAGTATAGTGTCTCTGTTTTGTAAGAGTATAGTTTGAAGATGATTCTTGATCTTAGAAAGAAATATTTCACAGCTAGTTTAGGCCCAAAACATAAAAAAAAAATAACTAACTGGCTTCTTTTGATGCAAACTATGTCGCATAATCTCTTTAATTAACGATTCACTGCTTAGTTGTTTCTTTATGGTTATCGAAATACCTTTTTCGTAGTATTGTCTTGTCTTGTATCTTATAATGGTTATAAAAATCCTGTATTATCGCAATTACCTTCTGAATTTTCTATTAATTCATTATGACTGGTAATTTTTCTAGTCAAAAGGTAGAGTTATTTGTAATAGATAAATGGTGTTATAGATTGTTTCACATATTTTCTTAAACTCAAAGAAAAAACATAATCCTTATGTTTAGAAACTAAAGTATGTATATTCAACTGATAGAAGTGAAGGGTGAATTGTACGAATTTTATTTTCGAAAAGGTATACATGTCATTGGTGTAATTTTAAAACTTGTTTACAGAACAGTTCAAACTTTCATGCTGTAAATTTATAAAACATTTGTAGCGGTACTCAAGTATACACCTATTTTTGAAGAACAAACATTTCGCTACCGTATATGTGTAACTGTATGCCTTAACAGATAATAGGTATAGAGACACAAGATATTTTCACTACAACCAAGAAAATTTGATATAACTGAAACAATATCCCTTAGTATGGAAAACTAAGAGAAACGAATTTTTGTACAAAACGTATAGTTAGGTAAATAACTGCTTTCTCTTCTATAAATTACAAGATATGACTACTTTTAGAAATATATAATTTTTCATTTATTTCTGGTTCATGATCTTAAGAGCAAACTTTTTCAAAGTAAAAAATTACACCAGTAGATGATGTTATCTTCTGGAAAACTAAACTTCACAGTCTAATGATTTTTTGAAAAAAACGTGAATTCAAACATTGATCGGTAACGGTAATTAAAACTTTATGCAGAAAATATATTCATTATGTTAAACACGTTTAAGTCAAAGTGATAACTCATTTCTACTTATAAGTCAAAATGCTATGCTTTTAAGAAGAGTTCTAGGCAAAGAAGATTTTATTGGATAAAAGCATCTCTTTAAGAGAAGGAGTGGATGGCATTTGGGACTTTTTTGCTGCTACTCCAAGAAGATGCAGGCCATAAAAACTTCAAATCTATCAATGCTACTTTAACAAATCTTGTAAAATAAAAATCGGTAAAAATTACCTAAATAAAGCAATAATTATAATTAGCAGTTGATTTTATGCACACTAATATCATAAGCCTTGATATAACTGTTTGTTTGTTTTGAATTTCGCGCAAAGCTACACGAGGGCTATCTGCGCTAGCCGTCCCTAATTTAGCAGTGTAAGACTAGTGGGACGGCAGCTAGTCAACACCACACACCGCCAACTCTTGGGCTACTCTTTTACTAATGAATAGTGGGATTGACCACCACATTCTAATGCTCGCACAGCTGAAAGGACGAGCATGTTTGGTGGGATGGGGAATCGCACCCGCGACCCTGAGATTGTGAGTCGAGCATCTTAACCACCTGGCCATGCTGGGTCCATCAATATAACTTATTTGTAAACTACAACAAAATAAATCTTATCTGATTTAACCACTTTTTCTTTCATAAAAGCTAATATGATGCTGAATGAATCAGTTCTTTTTATATATACAATTTAAGTCAAATACAAATTCAAAGAATTTTGAATTAATTAGTAACTGTATATTTTACAAATGTTCTAATACCGAGATATTAAAAAAAGAAAAACCTTTTCATAAATTAAATGAACATAAATGAGCTGGATAAATCTTTTATATGGCCAAAATACATGGTATAAATAGGAATAAGTTTCGTAATTTTTGATGGAAGAAACTTTTTAATTGACCGTCACTCTTATAACGTATCCACAGTTGAAAGTGTGGAGAATTTTCAGCAGTTTCGCAGTGCGAACCTTGGACCTTCTGGTCCAATATCCAACATGCTAACCACTAGGCCCAAGAATGATCATGAGATTCTTCACAAAGTTTTTATCACTGATGACATCTACTTGGGTGGCACATCTTACGTTACCCCAGGGTAAATGGGCGCCATTTTCAAAATTCATAAAGTTGGCACTGTAAGATTGTTTTCTGAAAGGTTGAGCTTAAAACATCATGAGCTACGATTTCCTGAAAATAAGATCAAAAATTTTCACTAATGCTTATTTCTAAAGGCTATTCGGATGACCTAGCTTTTGAAAGATATTAAATTCTGGAGAAATTCTAATATATGTAATATCTCATTAGAAATAACTCACTGTATTCTGCTAATTTAGAAGTTGTACGTTTATGGACGTACAGAGCCAAAAATGAAAATTATGAAATTACAGTAATAATGTTTATGATGATCAAATGATTTATCACCAGGCTGTGAATGTATGAGTAAAGAAAGAACATTTCTTACTAACTACTAACGTTTTTACATTCTCACATATACTCTGAAATGCATGCAATCTACATTTGCAGTGAATGCTAATCTTCACACACTCATTCCATTATATTTATATCTGGAAGTAATAATATCAGAGGAAGTAATCATGATTTCCAACAAAGAATTTTGTCTTATGGTTTTCTAATCAAACCCAGTTTAAGAACATATCATAAAACATAAGCATTACCTAGAATTAGGAACTTATTATAAAACAATAGTTAATAATATCTAACAACACAAAAACTTGTTTTTTATAATTTATTTATTTTGTCAAAAATAACAGATAAATAACAAACGTATACATATGTATACATGGAAAAGAAAATATTAGATTTATTTGCTGATATCAGCTAGTCATGAATACCTAATGTGAGCTTCATATACCCTAATGTGAGCTTCATATGCTTCTTATTACTTACATCAGCTAGTCATGAATATAAGAAGCATATGAAGTTCACATTAGGTATTCTTGACTAGCTGATGTAATAAGAAGCATATGAAGCTCACATTAGGTATTCATGACTAGCTGCTAACTGCGGTTTCAAGCTATATTATCTTAGCTAGGTGTAGAAAAGGAAATGTTACCCAACAAAGCTTCATATGATTTGGAGTAGAGAATATTGCTTGGAGTAAGTTTTTGTTATGATTATACATTAAACTTACTCAAACTAAATCACCTGTCGTTTGTCTCACTTACTGGTCATAAATATTCACAAACACAACGAACTAGAGATCGAGACAGAGATAACAATCATACGAGTAACAATCTGAAGAATTACCATAATAAGGAACTGCTAATAATAAGTTGAAATATTATATATTTAACAAAGTTACATATCAGAATAGAACTTCTAATTCTAAGCTATCAGAGGTAGCTATGAAATGTTTTTCCTAATACTGGATGTAAAGATTTGAGCTGATTGTTAAATCTCCAATGGCTATTTTCAAGTTGCTAACAGTAAAAAAGTGAAAAAGAGTCATAACAATTATATACATGCTCAGTATATGAGCTAAGAAGTTATATATATATATATATATTACCACTATTAACAATTTCCATGATATAGATCGAGTATTATATTAAAATACAACTTGCAAACACTATACTAGTGGTTAAATTTCCGACTCATGATTTCCAACAAAGAATTTTGTCTTATGGTTTTCTAATCAAACCCAGTTTAAGAACATATCATAAAACATAAGCATTACCTAGAATTAAGAACTTATTATACAACAATAGTTAATAATATCTAACAACACAAAAACTTGTTTTTATAATTTAT
>NW_013665798.1:896128-898179 GCF_000517525.1 Limulus polyphemus | reverse complement strand
AAGATCTAGATATATACAATGTATATATTTGTCAAATGCAATTTATGATTTAAGTTGGTGACTTTTTGAAAATTTATTTTCATACAGAAATAGGAATTTATACTAATCAATTAACTTTAAAGGAATATATTTTTATAATGAAATAATGAATTACATTTAATGGCATTTTGTTATTAATGAGTTATTTATACCTCGAAGCCAGCCAAATTTCAATTAAACGAAACGTAAAACATGCATTATTAACAATACACATAAAATGCTAATATAGATAATACACTAACTGTTTTTTCTAACTATTTTCCATTGTTTACGAGAAAATGTCAGCACTTATGACGAATGAAAATAATTTTCTGCAAACAAGCGGAATGCATGAATGTTGTCTCAGCTCGGAAAACAGTACACAAAATGCTAATGTTGGACGAGAATTGTTTCTTACTCTAAACAAATAATCTAAAAAATGGATGGGCTTGAAATTTTAAGATTTAAATGTTAAAGCTAACTTGGTAAGGTATTTCAAGGCCCTTTACCAAACAAGTTCAAATCTTTATCAATATTTGAACCTCTGAATTTTGTTTTAATTTGAAAAGGAAGAAAAAACTACTATTAACGAAATTCTGAAACGAAGTCCGGGTCCTGTCTCTCGATACTGAGAATGTCTAATCGAAATTAGTATGAAACTCACAATAATATTTTACCACGAAGGTCAGAGAGTTTCGAACATCATCACGTGGATACGATTACAGTGACAGCATCAAAGAAGTATTATTTTGTAAAAAGTCATAATTTTGTTCATCATAAATTAAGAGATCATAATTAAGTTTAAAATACTGGAGTAAAGCTGTTTCTCACATTTTTAGTTAGTGTTGCAATTTATTAATATCTGATTTGTAAGAATCTTTCTATAAGTATGCAGCTAATTAATGTCTTTAAACTAGCAAAAGTAATCACTGAAAGTAATGGCAAACCTACAGCTAAACTGGTGGCACGAAAAAAAAAAGTCATTAACATTACTTCAAAAAGTTAAGTTGCTCAATTTTTTGGCCACAATTAATTTAGTGATCAGTTTAAATCATCTCCATTAACATAAAATTTATAAGATCATATATTATAAAAAAAACAAAGAAACAATCCCATAACTCTCACCAAACTGTAAATACTAAGCAAATTTGTTGAGTTTATGGATATAATTTGAGGTTTTGTTCATGATACTCGGAAAAAGTGTAGGATCATAGAAAAATAAAAGTCAGTCATTAATTCTAGGGTTTCCCATATTTTTGTTATATTCATCTGAAAATTGGCACGTACAGTTTTAGTAGCTTTTTATAATTTTATTTAGAATATGAACAAATAAAACATCCTGAAAAAACAATACACTATACAACTTCACTAAACCAAAGCATATTAGTCAGGCCGTGCTTCAAAAAATAAAACTTCATCTAGAAAATTTCATAGTGTGTTAAGAGTTAAAAAGTTGCCTTAGAGTAGTTATCGTGATTCAGATATCACAAAGATCAATATCGATTGATTAGTTTAACATAATTAAACGTATTAGGTCTTTGAGGTGAAGCACAATTATCGCATCTATCTTGCTATGGAACTAAAAATTCATAATAGCGATGAGATTACTTCTAAACAAATAGATTAGGCCTGATCAAATATGTTAAAGAGCTTAGAGAGATAAATGTTTTAGCCAATCAACTTACAAACGAAAAAAAATCTAGATTTGCTTACACCTTGACTTTCAATTGTAACGAATTTGTTATTATATATTTATTTTAATATCAACGTTTGTTTGGATTAAATTTATATTTAGAAACATACAAAAATGTAAATATATATTGCGAAACTCCCGCCTATTGTCCAAAGTTGTAGACAATTCTTGAGAGTAAGAATCAACAATATGTGTACGTAAATGCTTGTGTTAGCGCCAGTATTGTTACGTAAAACTGAAATTTCTATAAAACCTCCACACGCCTACAAATATAACCAACGCGACGCACAAAAAAGAGAGTATCTATTATTAGTTTGCTATAGTCAGTGTGCTATAAACT
>NW_013665798.1:890549-895442 GCF_000517525.1 Limulus polyphemus | reverse complement strand
GTTTGTGAAACTTTTGTTTAATAAATCATTATTTGTAATAACCGTTATTGTAAATTGTATTGTTGTGTGTATATTAAAATGTATTTGTGTTAAAAAAAATTGTGTGTATCAATCTTCTTGGCAAATATCATAAACTGACTATATATCAGCTTTTACTTAACTGCTAAATCCAAAATACAATTTAACTACTAAATTTAAAGTATCATTTAACTCGGTTTCATACCATTCGAAATTCATATACGTAACACAATGAACACTTTATATCTATTTGAAGCGCATTTCTATATGGGATTAAGTTTAAAAGTTCGAGCACATGTAAAACAAATTAACATAATCTATGAGTTAATTGACATAATATAAAAGAAGTATTAAGATAAAAATTACTTACGTAAAATAAAAGTAAAATTACAGTTCATCAAGAAATTCTTCTAACTTCCCTGTGTATTTCAGTTTCTAGGATGGTTAAAACTTCGCTTACAAATGTGCATAAATATAAATGTTTAATGAAAAACGACTGAGAAACATGCTGAATATCTATTTCTAATGAGTATTTTTTACATCTATTTTTTTTTTGCCCTTACTATTAAAAAAAATGTAAGTTAAGAGTAGAGTTACATAGCATCTTATGTGAGTAGGTTATAATATGTATTCGTAATCCATTTTTAATTTTGCAGATTAATATCTTAGGACTCACTAAGAAGAGCAGAACAACTAAAACTTTCAGAAAAACTTACTGTTAAAAACCAGAAGATATAAATTTTCAAATCGATAATTTAGTAGAGCTAACACTACACAATTTTAATAACTTTGTACAGAAGAAAGAATGACTAGGCTATATATATTTTCCCCTAGAGCAAACCCATCAACGTTTACGTATCTATCATTGAAAGTCTGCTTTCATCAAATGCCCTCATCGCGCCATACAGCAACAACTCCTAATCTAAAAATACAAGTTTAAAAATATGTATAACTATATACATGTGCTTATTACTTTTAATGCTCTGGAATGATTAAAGTCACTGAAAGCAAAGCTTATCAAGCAAGTTGTATAATTACCTATCTCCGAGTTCCAATAGTTATCATTGATTGTTCCAGTAGTCATCTAATGCATAACTTGAGCTGTTCTCATAATTTCTAAAAGAAAGTCCACACAGCTGAATGTCTAGTTTTTGAATGCCTACGTGGAAGGTTTTTTTATAGCTAGTGAAAAAAAAACCTATATTCTAAAGTGTCTATCACAGCATTGTGTGGTAGAAAAGGCAAAATAAAAATGCAAAAAGTAGATAATTATTCATTCTAATTTGATGTGGAGCTGAATTACAATTGTCAGATTCACAGAAGCACATGAAACCAGAGTAGTCTGATTCACTCATACACACGTGGTCCACAAGAAACAGGTTGATCTGGAGTTTCGCTGTACACGTTCTCTGGATAACTTCGTGGGCTGAAACATTTGTTAAACATTTTAAATGACATATACCACAAGTAAAAAATAAACATACATTATAAAAACATTACAAAAAGGAATTGAATTAGTGACCACACAAAATAAAACAAAAGTGCAAGGGTTAAATCAGCAAACTCCTTGGCTGAAAATTTGCGACATATAGATTAAGTGTTCCACTTGAAAAACAAGAAACCACAAGTGTTTACGATTCTGGCTAGGTTATTCTGCCATGATTGTTATCTTATATCCGGCTTCAAAGAATGTGCACGATCTATCCCAGCGATGTATTTCCAATATTGTCAGTATCGATGGTTTTAGGTACTCTATTAATGATTTAATTTGTTACTCGCATTTGGAGTCCAATGGTCAATTCACATTTAATTTCCTTATATCAGGTGCTTATAAGGCCTGAAATTTTGATGCATCCTAGCTTCATATTGGATATCACTTAGCATACAAAATAATTATAAACCAGAAGAGGAATTGTGATATCCATGTGGAGGAATTTTGCCTACAAAACATATGCATCACTAAAGGTATCAAGCAAATGTTTAGTTATTAGTTATATTTTAAAAGATCGTAGAGTTCCATTTTGTTTCTTTGTTAATGCACTGATATTTAAACTACAAGAATACATAAGCCTAATTCTAAGTGATTTCTCCTTTGATTTAAGCTTTGTGTTTTATTATATAATAATATCGGATAAGAACTACAAGAGCCTGAAACAAACGTATACCAATTCTCATCTGGTTTAATATTCCATCTAGGTCAGTTCTCAAAATATGATACTGCAGTACACTTGAAATACTTTGTATATAATAAGCCGTTGTTTAGTTCAAAACTGTAGCCTAAGTGTATAACCAAGTTGCTGATTTTACGCCCTCTGAAGTAATAAAGAATAAGATTAGATTGAATGTTTTTGTAAATTATTCAATGGACCAGCTGTATATTGATAATAAAGGAGATCTCATTAATATTAAATATAACTAAGAATGCATTTATATTAAGGTATTTAAAGAGATCAAAAGCATGGTTGTTATAAAGTGCTAAGCATTTCGTCGTATCACAGATAAATAACTATAACATATTGTATTCTGAAGGAGGTATTACAGAATTAGTGTATATAGAAAAACATTCTTCGATAACAAAGGAAACAACGCTACCTGTAGTTAGAATCAACAGTTTACCGCTAAGCACTTTTTATTTTCGCAAAATACCTTTTTAATAGAAAAAAAATAATAAAACAAACTCTGGTAATAAATAACAAGCATATAATATTAATAGTAATTTGTAATAAATTAATAAGTTTATGCCATTTACTGTTACAACAAGACTTTAATGACTGTGATTAGTATAAGTTTCTAAGATTAATCAATGATTAATGAAACATCTTGTAAAAAACATTATTTAATCTTACAGAAATAGTTCTGATTTCTAAGCTCAACATGTTTTCGAAATGGTTCAATCTAAAACTTTTCTCTAGAAGAAAAATCTTCACGCACAATGTCGTGACATAACAATGCCATTTACTCTATCGAGTTAGTACTTTTTATAACCTTTATTTGTTTAAATTAGCGCAAACGTAAGCAATGGACTCTCTGCACTGAGCTCACCGAATTTTAGTGTTATAAGCCCTGAAGCTTATCGTCGAGCCACCATTGAGCTTTCTTTATATATTAAATGTCAAAAAATTGAAGTAACGTATGAACGTTCATAGAGAGTATAATTAACGTACACGCAGAGAAATTCATGTATGTTAAATTTAAAGAGAATGTTTAATTTCCATGCATAACCAATCATATTATTAGTCCTAAAGGCAAATGGAGACAAATTTTGATCCGATTCTTGCTCATCTACCAGAGGTAGATCAAATAACTCCTGAACTACCTTCATGTAGAATGGCGGGTTATGTCACGAGACTGTAACCAGCAGTTTGAATGGAGTATAAAACTATTTCGTACGAGTTCTATTATCTGTCACTATCTTGACACAACATCCTTCACATTCATGAAGAGGAGGGAGGTCTTTCTGACGAGCTGTGTAGTTGAAGGGATCTTTACAACGTGAATCAATCCTTGAGTCACATTCGTAACACGAAATCTTGGAAACTACAACAAAAGTAAATATTTCACATATTACAAAAGTATCAAATTCTTATTGGGCTCTTTCAATATTTCTTTGTTCTAAAGATATAAAACTAAGCTAAATATACATGTATTAATAACGTCAATGGCCAGTTTTCAAGTTAAAATCTAGCCTTGGCGTTCAATTCAATGTTACTGTATCACTATACTCTAATACTCTTATATATCAATTCAGCTTGTACCTTCGTGCGTATATATATGTGTGTGTATATAAAAATACATATATTTTAAAACAAGCCGAGTTGTCTAAACTAGTAGGTATTTTATCGTAATATAACTTGTCTGCTATGCTACTAATATTAACTTATTAATTTGAGATTCTACTACCATAATGGTGATTGAAACGCCGACTTCAGGAGCTAAGGTTTTCTTACTCACCACCCCAATGGTAGAATTTTCTTTTCTTTTTTTCCCCCGATAACAGTCACCTTCCCACAACTGTCTTTAGGCATTATAGGCCAATAATGATGTGGGACGTTGTAGGTTTGAGCACCCACATCTTGCTCTTTCATCATTTTTTCTTAAAATGTGAGGTTTTGCGAGAAGAGGTTAATAGTATTTTTACCACACATGTGCCTTGATGACTTTGTTTTGTTTCGGTTAATACTTCATTTATAGCCCCCCCCCCCGGTGGCACAGCGGTATGTCTGCGGACTTACAATGCTAGAAACCGGGTTTCGATACCCGTGGTGGGCAGAGCACAGATAGCCCATTGTGTATCTTTGTGCTTAATTATAAATAAACATAAACATTCATTTATATTATAAATATTTTTTACTTCAAAATAGGTTTCGTGTTTCTGTGTGTAATGCAGTCCTTCCTTTTGATGTAGGTATTAAGTGCTTAGATAATGTGTGCCACCATTGAGCTTTCTGTATATTAAATGTCAAAAAGGGGATTTTTACAATGTGAATCAATGGTAGGTGGATTTGGGGTGGCCCTAGTTGTGTTTTTAACTATATGTCGTAGCGCCCATACCAAAGGTGGCTAACACGCTCCCAGAAAGTCATCCAGGCATGTTGGGGGTCTAAGAGCAGGTTTTCAGGATCACTGAACCTGAATCTCGTATCGGATTTTGTGTTCTTGCGTCCTCCACTTCTTAGGATCTCGGGGGCGCCATATTTGAAACTGTGATCATACACCCGCTCACTCACAAAAAACTTTATGTTGAACAACGAACGAAAAAAAAAGAGAAGTATATACCAAAAAACAAAATCTACGTAGTACATTCATGGTTCGTTTGTTTGTTTTGAATTTCGCGCAAAGCTACACGAGGGCTATCTGCGCTAGCCGTCCCTAATT